>NC_058135.1:187287515-187322854 GCF_016433145.1 Gracilinanus agilis | reverse complement strand
GGCTTTCTGAGCCCAGCGTCCTGCTCCGGCGCGCGCGCTCAGATTTCGCGTGCTTTTTTTGACTTAATGGGGTCCTAAGTCTTGCTGCTCTCAGGAACAGGTCCCGGAGCTGCTGATGACTTGATGGGTGCCCCAAACTTGCCCTATTTCTTTTTAGCTGGGTTCGGAGCTATAGATGAGTGTGGTGGGGGTGGGGGTGGGGCGGTTGCTCAGCCCGCGATTGAGTGAGAGCCCTTTATAGCTTGGAAATGTCTCAATTCCACGTACCTTCCACGCTGTTCCCTGTTGTGGGGTTCCTCCGTTCGTCTGGACTTGTTTTTATGTCCCCTTGAGGAGTTTTGTATGTTTCAGTCAGGAGAGGTTAAGAGCTGCTTCTTACTCTGCCGCCATCTTAACCCGGAACCCAAGAAGGGGCATTTTCACTGAATTGAGCTCTCCAACAATGGGGTCCCCCTCTGCTGTCTGCTGTGTTTGATCTCATTTTCTTTCCTCTTAGAGTCCTGTGTTTTCTATCTTGGTATGAGGAAGCCAAGCTGTCTGTGCTCTGGGGTTTGGCTCTCTCTAAGCCACCATCTTCTGGGTGTTTTTGCTGTGTTTCTCTGGTTTTCTCCTCCAGTCACTTCTCTAGTGCCTGTGTTTGACTCCCTGAGTCTGGTGCCAGCAAGGCCCTCTCTCCCCACTGGTGCCCCCACTGGCCCTGAGATTTCCTGGGCTGCTGGTGACTCCACAGAGCATGTGGTGGAGGTGTCCAGGGATTCTGGGATTTCCCTTCTTTGCCCTCAGACCCAACAGTTAAAGAATTGAAGCCCTTTTCTTGGCTTACCTGTTTAGTTATGCTACATTAGGGTTTCCCTGCTCTGTCCCATTATTAGATTTGGTCCTCTTTCTTCTAGAAGTGCATTGTTTTCTATCTTGGTGTGTAAGGGTGTGGAGGTTTTAAGATTCACTATGTCTAAGCCTCAATCTTCCTGGAAGTCTCCTAAAAAAGTTTTTAGAGTTCTTTGGGCATAGTTCCAAATTGCCAAGCAGAATGGTTAGATCAGTTCACAACTCCACCAGCAATGTATTAATGTACCAATTTTGCCACATCACCCCCAACATTCACCACTCTCACCTGCTATCATTTTAGCCATTCTGCTAGGTGTGAGGTGGTACCTCAGAGTTGTTTTGATTTGCATTTCTCTGATTATTAGAGATTTAGAACACTTTCTCATGTGCTTTTTGATACTTTTGATTTCTTTATCTGAAAATTGCCTATTCATGTCCCTTGCCCATTTATCAATTGGGGAATGGCTGGATTTTTTTTATACAATTGATTTAATACCTTGTATATTTGAGTAATTAGACCTCTGTCTGAGTTTTTTGTTGTAAAGATTATTTCCCAGTTTGTTGTTTCCCTTCTGATTTTGGTTGCATTTTTTTGCTTGTAAAAAATCTTTTTAATTTAATATAATCTAAATTATTTATTTTACATTTTGTAATTTTTTATTATTCTTGCTTGGTTTTAAAATTTTCCCTTTCCCAGAGATCTGACAAGTATACTATTCTGTGTTCACTTAGTTTACTTATAGATTCCTTCTTTATATTCAAGTCATTCTCCCATTCTGAATTTATCTTGGTGTACGGTGTGAGATGATGATCTAAACCTAATCTCTCTCATATTGTTTTCCAAATTTCCCAGCAGTTTTTCTCAAATAGTGGATTTTTGTCCCAAAAGTTAGGCTTTTGGAGTTTATCATACACTGTCTTGCTGACATTACTTACCCAAAGTCTATTCCACTGATCCTCCCTTCTGTCTCTTAGCCAGTATCATATGGTTTTGATGACCTCTGCTTTATAGTATAGCTTAATATCTGGTACTGCTAGACCAAATTCCTTCACTTTTTTTCATTATTTCCCTTGATATTCTTGATCTTTTGTTCTTCCAAATGAACTTCGTAATAGTTTTTTCTAATCCATTAAAAAATTTTCCTGATAGTTTTATAGGTATGGCGCTAAATAAGTAAATTAATTTGGGTAGAATAATATCTCTCTTTTCATCTTTGATACAGATAATTTGGTTTTCTTCTTTCCTATTTTTAATTAGATTGACCAGTACTTTTTCAATTTTATTTGTTTTTTAAAGTACCAGCTTCTAGACTTATTTATTTATTCAATAGTTCCTTTACATTCAATTTTATTGATTTCTCCTTTAATTTTTATAATCTCTAATTTGGTCTTTAACTGGGGATTTTTAATTAGTTCCCTTTGTAGTTTTTTTTTATATTCATGCCCAGTTCATTGATCCTTGCCCTCTCTAATTTGTTAATACATGCACTCAAGGATATAAATTTCCCCCTGAGCACTGCCTTAGCTGAATCCCTCAGAGTTTGGTAGGATGTCTCATCATTGTCATTCTCTTCAATGAAATTATTGATCGTTTCTATGATTTCTTCTTTAACTAAATGGTTTTGGAGAATCATATTATTTAATTTCCAATTAATTTTTGATTTGCTTTTCCATGTGCCCTTATTAATTATTAGTTTTATTCCATTATGATCTCAAAAGTTTATATTTATTATTTCTTCTCTTTTGCATTTGTTTGCAATGTTTATATACCCTATTACATGGTCAATCTTTGTGAATGTACCATGTGCAGCTGAAAAGAAGGTGTATTCCTGTTTTCACTATTTTTTTCTCCACATATCTATTAAATCTAATTTTTCTAGGATTTCATTCACCTCTCTTATCTCTTTCTTATTTATTTTTTGGTTTGATTTATCTAGATCTGAAAGAGGAATGTTTAGATTTCCCACTAGTATAGTTTTAATATCAATTTCCTTCTTGAGCTCTGACAATTTCTCCTTTAGGAATTTGGATGCTATAACATTTGGCGCATACATATCGAGTACAGTTATTTCCTCATTGTCTATACTGCCTTTTATCAAGATATTACCTTTCCTGTCTCTTTCAATCAGATCTATCTTTACTTTGGCTTTGTCAGAAACCATGATTTCAACTCCTAGCTTCTTTTTCTCAGTTGAAGCCCAAAAGATTTTGCTCCAGCTCTTACCCTTAAACCTGTGTATGTCCACCCACCTCATATTGTTTTTTATGTTTTTTTTAAACCCTTAACTTCTTTGTGTTGCCTCATAGGTGGAAGAGTGGTAAAGGTGGGCAATGGGGGTCAAGCGACTTGCCCAGGGTCACATAGCTGGAAAGTGTCTGAGGCTGGATTGAACCTAGGACCTTCTGTCTCTAGGCCTGACTCTCAATCCACTGAGCTACCCAGCTGCCCCCATATGTTTTTCTTGTAGACAACATGTCATACGATTTTGGTTTCTAATCCACTATGCTATTTGCTTCCATTTAATGGGGTTAGTTTATCCTATTCACATTCAGAGTTATGATTATCAGTTGTGTATTTCCCAACATTTTGGTATCCCCTCTTAGTTCTACCCCTTCTTCTTATGCTATTTTCTTTTAAACCAGTGGTTCATTTTAAACCAGTCCCCCGTGTCCCCTCCCTTGATTTACTTCCCTTTCTACCCCCTCCCTTATTATTCCCCTCTTTTTATTTTTTAAGGTCTAATGAATTCCTTCCTCCCCTTCTTCCTGTCTCTTTTTTGATCTCCCCACTCCCTTGCTCCCCTTGGTTTATCCCTTCTGACTTTCTCAGTAGGGTTAGATATAATTATGTATCTCAATGGATATAGCTACTTTTCTCTCTCAAGGTTAATTCAGCTGAAAGTAAGGTTTAGATATTACCTATTAATATTCTTCTCTTCCTCTCCTTCTTATAATAGTATTTGTCTCCTCCCCTTCCCATGCCCTCTTTCTCTATAACAGAACATCCTATTTTTCTTATTCATTTAACTTTCTCTTGGTGCTATCTACTATTTACCCCACTCTTTCCACTACCCCATATTATCTTAGACCATTTTGTACTCCAACCTCTCCCTATAAATAATTCTTCTAATTACTATAATAGTGAATACAGTTTTTGAGGATTACACATAACATTTCTCCATATTGTAATATAAATAATTTGATATTATTGAAGCCTTTAAAGAGGTAAATTTAAAAATAAGAGGTTTCTTTCTTTCCCCTCTGTTTCTTATTTACCTTTTCATGTTTCTCTTGATTTTTGTCGTTGGATATCAAACTTTCCATTTAGTCCTCGTCTTTTCTGTGCATACTTGGAAAAACTTGGAAATACTTGGAAATCTTCTATCTTGTTGAATGCCCAAACTTTTCTTTGGAAGTATATAGTCAGTTTTGATGGGTAGGTGATCCTTCGTTGTAGACCCAGTTCTCTTGCCTTTCTGAATATCATATTCCAAGCCTTGAGGTCTTTTAGTGTGGAGGCTGCCAGATCCTGTGTGATCCTGATTGGTGCTTCTTGGTATCTTACTTATCTCTTTCTGGTTTCTTGTAAAATTTTTGTTTTATTTGGAAGCTCTTGAATTTGGTTTTTATATTCCTGGGGGTTGTCTTTTCAAGGTTTAGTGTAGAGGATGATCTATGGATCCTTTCAATATTTATATTGCCCTCTTGTTGTAGAATTTCAGGGCAGTTGTGCTGAATAATTTCTTTTATTATGGAGTCCAAATTTCTAATAATTTCTGCTTTTTCAGGAAGACCAATGATTCTCAGATTGTCTCTTCTAGACCTGTTTTCTTGATCTGTCAGTTTCTCAGTGAGATAGTTCATGTTTCCTTCTATTTTATCACTCTTTTGACTTTACTTTATTTGTTCTTGCTTTCTTTAGAGATCATTGGCTCCTACTTCCCCAGCTTGGGCCTTTAGAGACTGGTTTTCTGCTATAATCTTTTAATTTTCCTTTTTGATTTGATTGATTCTCTTTTTCATGGTTTCAAATTCATGGAATTTGCTCATTATTTCATTTGATTTTGGGGCATCTTTCTCCAATTGGGAGTTTCTGTCTTTTAGACTGCTAATTTCCTTTTGAGTTATTTCCCACTTCTCTCACCAAATCTCTTCATCTTTCTCATGATCTCAGATTTGAACTCTTCAAGAGCTTGTGACCAATTTTCATTTTTTTGGGAAGGTTTGGATGTGATTACTTGTTTGTTCTCCTCTGCTGTTTGCTATGTTATCTTGATTTTTTTCTCTATAAAAGTTTTCGAGTATTAAAGATTTCTTATTAATTTTTCTCTTTGGAGACTCCTGTGCCTGGCTTGCCTTTATTATTATTTTTCAGTTAAAAGTCTGGGTGATTCAGACAGGCTCTCTGCCTATCAAACTGTGTAGTTATCTTTGCTTGAGTTACAGGGCCATGGGGCCCTTTCAGCTTTATCCTTATGCCCAGGGTTAGTCTGAGCTCTTTAGGCCCCTGAGGTCTCAAGTCTAGCTGTTCTCAGGGTCAAGCCTTCTGTTGGTCCCCTTGCTTGCTCTTCTGACCAAATCTTCTTTAACAGTCTCAGGGTGCTACTTCCACTGTCATGCACCCCTCCTCACTGGGTCTCCACCCAAGGTCCACACCTGCACTCAAGGTCTGTGTTTAAAGTCCACGTTCTTTATCCTCTTGGGTTCTTAAATCTTGCTGCTCTCAGGAGCAGGACCTGGTGATCCTAGGTAGCTGCCAAGAACTTAATGAATGCCCCAAATTTGCTCTAACTCTTGTGTGCTGGCTTTGGCACTATAGGTGGTGTGTGTGTGGGGGGGGGGGGTTAGGGGGTTGCTCAGCTCCCATTTTAGTGAGACCTATTTCACCCCCTTATAGCATGTAAATGCCCCAATCCCACATACCTTCAATGCTGCACCCTGTTGTGCGGTCCCTTCATTCATCTGGATTTGTTTTTATGTTCTCTTGAGGAGTCCTATCTGTGTGGGTTAGGAGAGGTTAAGCAGCTGCTTCTACTCTGCCACCATCTTAACCTGGAATTCCTATAGTATTCCCCTATCACTCTTTTTAGATCACTCAGTTGGTATTTGAACATAGTCATAGTAAGTACTTACTTTAATTTTTTTCCAAAGCTTTCCCTCTTCACGTTGTAGGAAAAATTACTGCTAATTATAGTTCATAGATTATGAAACTGAAATGGCTACAAGGTGTCTAATTCAATATCAAACAAAATATTCTGTTAAAAACAAAGCATGTGGTCACATTCCCATGAACTCCCATCAACTCCTTCCACTACTGAATATAAGAGAAAGCAAATTCAAATTTTTTCATGAAACATTAGTTATTACTTTTTGTACTTTATCATTCTTCACATGTTCAATGTGGCTCTTACTTTGTTCCACAATGTGGCAGAATGATTAATTCAATTATTCAAGACAGGGAATAGTTCACCAAACTTCATCCACACATCATCATTTGCTTTAAGAATATTTCATAACAATCCTGAGGGAATAATAAGAAAGAATACTATCTACATCAAGAGAAAGAACTGTTGTAAAAACACAGAAGGAAAACATATGATTTTTCACTTGTTTATATGGGTACAGTAAGTGGATTTTTGGTTTTTAAAAGATTAATTTATTACAAAAATGAATAATAAGGAAATAGGTATTGAGTTATAATACACATATATCCCAGTGGAATTATTTTTTGGCTCTGGGAAGGGTGAGGGAAAAGGGGAGTGAAAAAAACATGAATCATGTAACCATAGAAAAACACTTAAAATAAGAAAAATAATTTTCCATAGTTTATGGTGGGGAATTTTCTACCCCCTTTGTGCTAAAGTAGATCTTTATCTTCTTTTTCATATTCTCAAAGACTTTTATTATAAATATCAGTATCAGTATCTGATTATGCTTCTCTCCTCAGATTAGATTAGACAGAAACCTCATTTCTAATCAATCCAATAAAGTGCTTTCTACAAATACCACATGTATTACTATTTGAGAGAAAAAAATTCTGTGAAAATTCTTTTCCTTTACCAACCTCAGGTAACAAAATCTTAAATGAATTAATAAGCATCCAACAGGTATGATTTCAATGATCATTTTTCATAAAACACATGGAAAAAAGGTGTCCAGGAAGATATATTAAAGGATTTTTTAATTTTTAAATTTTTTTTAAATCCTATTTTCTTATGCTACATTTTCCCTTTAATATCTTATTTTTAATCCATTTTTGTCAAGGGAAATGTGCTGCTAAATTAGATGAACTCACAAAATTGCCATTTGTTTACTCAATTTGTATGCTTATTTTCTGTATAAACAAGCAAAAACAAAATCCTGAAAGCAATGTTAGCCTTTTACCTTCAATATTGCTAGTGTTAAAGGGATTTTCTTAATTTATCCCTCTGTCTCTTTAAGAGGCAGGACAATGGGATTTCTAGGTGGGGCAGAGCTGACAAGAGTGAGCCAGAGCTAAAGATTCCATTACCTATGTGATGAGGGAGATAAGAAAGGAATAGTTGCAGTTAGAGGTCTTTTGCCTCTGGATCTCTGGAAAGCAGGAGGTCTGTCTTTTAATCAAGCTTTAATGGCAATTAAAAACTGGCAGTTGGAGGATAAAATGGATTTAAGGAGGTTCTGGGTGGTAAATGTCTATTTATTAGGGTAAGATAGGTAACTGGTGAATCAAATTTAGATAGTGTAGGTGAGATAGGCCTGATCTGGCCAGGCAAGAAGAACCTGCCCTTAGAAGACAGTTAGAAGTAGGGTTTTAGAAATTTCAATTAGTATTAGGAATTTAGATATAGTTATAGGGTATTAGAATAATAATCTATCTTTCTTCCTTTCTGTTTTCTATCTGTACTTCTTCTCAAATTAAACTTTTATTCAACTGCTCTCCTCACTTTTGTCAAACTCCTACCATTTAACCCTTATACTTGGAATGAGGAATGTATTCTCCTTCATGTAGCCAAAGCAAAATTAAAGAAAATATATGTTAGAAATAAATTTGACATTCTTTTCAACATAATATTTCTAGAACTGACAGGTTCTTAAGAGGTCAGGTTATAATTTTTAGGACACTACTTTTTTCTAATTTGAGAATAACCAATCAATCAGCCTGAATCTCTTACGTATCTCATTTATCCCTAGACCTCTGAAAGGTGCTGTGAAGGACAAAAAAGAATTAGAAGACCTAGTTCTGCTCCTTAAAGATTGTATACTATTTTTTAGCCTCAGTTCGAGAATGCTATCACATATTAATTACTTAGAAAATAATTAAGACTCTATTCTGTACACCAATTATAAGAAAAGTAAGAGAAGGGAGGCATAAAGTTATTGAAAAAGACTTCAATAGGATGATTTTAATTTAGATAGATTTAAGATATGGTAGGATATCTACAGGCAGTGTTTCAGTGAAGATTATTCGAAGAGGAAGAAATAACATGTCCAGATTTGTGAACAGAGATTAAAAAGATATAGTCTTGCAATGTCAAGTGGGCCTTTGTCCTGGACAAATGGAGTTTCAGATTATGTGCCTCAGACTACAATTTAGTCACAAGAATTGCACGTGATTATTTTTCAAATGAGTTACCTAAGAAAAAGAGCACAAAGTTTGTTATCAGAGAGATATATCCTTGAAAAAGATGGTGTAAGAATGGTTTAATGAGAACATAAGATATTCTCATAGGATGCCTTGACCATGTACACCCCTGGTATCCTGTACAATAATAAGAGATCTGGAGAAATGTCTCACACATGCTGACTGGCCCATATCTGGAAGATTTAAGAGAAGATAGGGACAAGAAATACCCAGCATGTGAAGAGGGGTACAGTGAGGTGGTTTCTGCAGCAATGAAAAGAATACACATCATTTTGTTCAGATACACTGCATAACAGTATTAAGTCTTATGAAGGGGAGTAATCAGACAGAAGCTTAGGTAGATGACTGAGGCCAGATTATTAAATGTCTCGAATGACAGATTAAAGAGGCAATTTTTTTGGTTGAGTTTCTTTTTGTGGGCAAGAGATAAACCACTGACAGTTTTTGAATAGAGTAGAGTATTAACAATCTGAGAAGATTAAAGGGAGGGAGGGCTGGTTTATAGTTGCAAAGAGAATAATATGACAATACGACAAATATTCCAAAAAAAAAGTGAAATGAAACCAACACTTTATTCCCTTTATTTTCCCCTTAGTTTCATGCACATGGAAAACACACGGGATCTTTGTTAAGACAATACTTGGTGGTTTCTTGAAAGAAAACTTCTTAATTTAATTTGAAAGGGTTCATTCTATCACTCAAGTGACAGATGTTAAGGAGAATTTTGTAACCCCAGGTCACACAGAGACTTAGATTTTCACTTCATCAAGATTAAGCCACCCTATTTTGCTCTTGATCACATTTGCTCCCATGTCAATAAAAGAGTTTTACTTACTTATGCCAATATAACATGAAAATAGTAAAATTGCTCTAGGGATAAGATGGGAAGCACCTTAAGGCTTTATGGGTATTCCCTCCTAGGCTAAATTTTGCCTTTAAAATAGAGATTTATTGATTTAAAAAAATAAAAATATTAATTTTGAAAGACAAGAGGAAACTTACTTATATCATTAATAATGAAATTGCTATATTTATTTTTGCATGAGCTCTGCCTCTTTACTTATCAAAATGTATTTATTGAAATACTTCAAATCCTCTTTTGCTCTCCTACAGTTAATACTCTGGTTCTTCTAGATTGAGAAGTTCAGAGTTAGCACGTTATCTGTCAATTTCATTATTTAACACCCCATTTTTAAAAGTCTACCTCAAGCACAAGGGATATGGCAATTTACAATGATTTTTTGTATTCTTAGTACATTGAAAATAAGCAGTTTATTGCTAAAATAAGCCAAAAGAATTTAAAAAATCCTCATCTAAAAGGAGGGGGAAAAATATATATATATATATATGTATATATATATATATATTTCATGGAAACCTAGCAAAAAAGGAAACTAAACAAAATGTTTAATCAAAAAGTTTAGTAACATTCTAAAATGAGGGGAAATGTTAAGCAAAAAGAATATGTAAAATTAAGGAATTAAAATTAGGAAGGCATTTGACCCCATTTTTTCCTAATTTCTTTATGAAATTCTGTACAAACTATTGTTAATGCATTGAAAAAATAATAATTAATGATATCTAATCAGAAGATTTAATACCTTTCTCCTTAAAAGTGAAAAGAAGGTGCCGTACCTATCAAACTACCAAGAAACCCAAAATGATAAACCCAAAGATCCTAGCTTTTGGGACAAGAACACTCTATTTGACAGGAACTGTTGGGAAAATTGGAAAACAGTATTGGAGAGATTAGGTTTAGATCAACATCTCACATCATATACCAAGATAAATTCAGAAAGGGTAAATGACTTAAATATGAAGAGGGAAATTATAAGTAAATTATGTAAATTTAGAATAGTATACCTGTCAGATCTATGAGAAATAAATGAACTTAAGATCAAACAAGAGAGAGAGAACATCACAAAATATAAAATTAATAATTTTTATTGCATTAAATTAAAAAGATTTTGTACAAATAAAACCAATGCAACCAAAATAAGAAGGGAAGCAACAAATTGGGAAAAAATCTTTATAGCAAAAATCTCTGACAAAGGTCTAATCTCTCAAATTTATAAGGAGCTAAGCCAATTATATGAAAAAATCAAGTCATTTCCCAATTTAAAAATGAGCAAGGGACACAAATACACAGTTTTCAGATAAAAAAAATCAAAATTATCAATGAACACATGAAAATGGGTTCTAAATCTCTCGTAATTAGAGAAATGCACATCAAAACAACTCTGAGGTACCACTTCACAACTAGCAGGCTGGCTAATATGACAGCAAAGGAAAGTAATAAATGTTGGAGGGGATGTGACAAATTTGGGACACTAATGTATTGCTAGTGGAGTAGTGAATTGATCCAAGCATACTGGAAGACAATTTGGAATTATGCTCAAAGGTCTTTAAAAGTCTTCCTGCCCTTTGATCCAGTCATTACTGCTGGGTTTTTACCCCAAAGAGATAATAGGGAAAATACTTGTACAAAAATATTTATAGCTGTGCTCTTTGTGGTGGTAAAAAAAATAGAAAATAACAGACAGGATGTCCATTGATTGGGGAATGACTGAACAAATTGTTGTATCTGATGGTGATGGAAATACTATTGTGCTGAAGGGAATAATGAAATTGAGCAATTCCATGTGAACTGGAAAGGCCTCCAGGAATTGATGCAGAGCTAAAGGAGCAGAACCAGTAGAATGTTGTAAATGGGGACTGATACAGTGTGGCACAATCAAATGTAATGGACTTTTCTACTAGCAGCAATGCAATGATCCATGACAATTTTGAGAGACTTATGAGAAAGAACACTATCCACATCCAGAGAAAGAACTATGGGAGTAGAAATGCAAAAGAAAAACATATGATTGATTGCTTCATCCAGTGGGGGTATGATTGTGGGGTTGCCTTAAAAAGATCACTCTATTGCAAATATTGACAATTTTGAAATAGATTTTGATAAATAATTCATGTAAAATCCAGTGGAATTGCTTGTCAGCTCTGGGAGGGGGGAGGGAAGAGGGGATAGAAAGAACATGTATCATGTAACCATGGAAACGTATTCCAAATTAATCACATTTAAAAATTTTTAAAAAATCAAGGTGTAAAGAAGATACTAATTGATTTGCTTTAAAGGAATATATGGGAACTTGAAATATTTTTAACTAAAATTTAGACAATGTGTAATTTTGAAATTGCCCAAGTATATCCTTTGCAGTAATAAAAATCACTTCAGATATCAAGAATTTAAATATTTCTTTGGGTTGTGGTAAGATTTAGGTCAGAAGTAAGGAACAATTTAACATTAAAAGATAAAATGCCCATCTAACTGAATATTAATAATGTCTTGTGGTTACTTGAAATTAAGTTAAATATGTTTTCAAATGCATTTTCTTCATAATAATGATATAAATAAAAATTAATGAAATGTTTCATTTTTTCATTTGCAAAAAAATCTGAACCTTTAAAACAAACTAATGACATTTTCATATCAAAAGAGGTTGATATTTCATTTCAGGACTATTATCCCAACCATTTTATCTACAATGATTTCATAAATTGAATTTAATGGTCTTTAATTAAGTTTTAAGGTTACTATGGAAGGCTAATATATTTGCTTCATATTTATATCCCCACTGCCAACCTAGTGCATCACATCTAGTGTTTTGAAATTTTGAGTATCTCTCAATTGTAATCATAGCATAATTTGATTTGAGCCATTTAAGAACAAGATTCCCAATGGAACTAATATTCTAGGGATTCTTTTAAGACATGGAAGCCACATTATTTACTTTTATGTATCTGAATTATAATTATTCTATGGAGATAAGTTTTTCTTTAGATATTACATTAAACCCTAAGAATCAGAATTCTTATACTCAATTCTAAAGCAGTAAACATTTATCTATTTATATGGTAAAGACTGAATATATTTATATAAGATTGCCAAAAAGCTGTACCTATTGACAAAAAAGGGCCACAGGTTCCCCACTTTTGATTAGAAACTATTTTTTAATTCTGTTAGCCTTTTATACTCATTTTAATTAGTGCTTAAGATAAGATAAGATGACAGTGTAGTCACCAAATATATGCTTTTACTATTAAATGTAAAGGCAGTGCCTGTTACTACCCTTTGGTACTATAGGTTATCTGTGATCCCTCTTATCCAAGTTCAGAATTAAAACTTTGCATAAAATATATGTTAAAATTGTTTTTACATGTAATTAAAATAATTTTAAAAGGAAATTATAGTGATGGTAGGTGGAATTTGTGGGTATGGATGTATTACAAGGACACATGAATATAGGATATGACCCATTCCATGTCATGGTAAGAATTGTTTCCAAATTTTAGGAGAGGATTTTTCTGTTATAGTTAGTAGTCACTCAGAATAAAGTTAGGTAGTATCCCAGACTACCACATCTAAAAATGTTTCCTTTAGTCTTCTATTTCCAAGAGGGGTATAAGGATTAGAATTTAGTCTATTTATTGCATAATAAATATAAGTGGCACAGAATAAATAATTTCCACTTTACCTGATCATTTTCAAGGGAAGGGTGACAAGTTATCTACTAATAATTCTTCAGCACACAAAAATAATCAAGAATATTAGTATTTAAATGAGCAATAAAAAGTAATTGAAATTTAATTGATGGGATTTAAACAGCCTGATTTCATAAAATCTTAATCCTTTGTTAAAATCAAAACAAAATTTTATTTACATATTTTTGGGATATGTAAAAAGACAGAATTTTTTAAGTTAAGGATAAAAATCACAAAGTTATGTTCTTCTACTCAAAATACCATTAACTTTATAAATAATATTACCTCTACACTTAGAATCAAAGTTACAAATGAATGTTTGCTAATCTCAAAGATGAAAATCAAGAATATTTAAGAAAGGCATAAGTCTTCCTGGATATACCTGCTGAAGGCATTCTTTTCATTTCTTCATCATCAGAGAAGGACAGTGTCAAGGGGTAAATAACTGGAAATAATCAAGAAGGGATATTGGGAGCATTATCTTACAGTCTGCCTTTCCACAGGAAATGGGGAAATTTCAATTTGTAAAACAGACAGTTTAGTAAGGCAGGACCATAGAACACACTGAAACATTCAGGGACAGAGAAGCAAAAGTTTAAGCATATTTGTTGCTAACCATAATACTTGTTGGGTTTTTTTTAAGCATTTGTTTTCTCCCAGAACTTCAAGTACACAGATTCTAATCTGATCTCTTTCATTCTCATCTCCCCTTCTTTTATAGCTTCATGAATGTCTTGAAGTTTTAAAGTGCTGGCTCATACCAATTTCCTGTATTATAATTAAGTATTCATTCAGCACAAAAATCTACTCTCTTCGGCTGGCAGCTTTTAGTCACTTGGCACTCCTAGACAAATTGCCAAATGTCGTCTTTGTCAGTTGCCATAAACTATTTATCATCTGTGAGAAATCAGAAGTGCTAGAAAGATAGCTTTCCTGTTTATGAATCTTGGTTTACACAATTCTGTCTTTTGCCACCTCCCCAGAATCCACAAAGGGGAAGCAAGATTTTGAGGAAGCATTATACTTCCCCATCAACTTGAGTTGGCAAAATTAAATTCTGTTCTGAATTTTCTTTTGATTTATGGTGCTAGATTACAGTCTCTTTTTTTTTTTCAGCAATACTGTCTCTATCATTGAAGCTTTAATTTGGTATGGCAATCCATCTCTCTATTCCTACTGGATGCTAAAGTTCCTCATTCATTAACTGATAATAGCTGCAGAAATCACTACTGACAATTGGCATGCTATGGATCACATAAAGTGGCAGGTCAGCAAACAAGACAGATGTTTGCCTTTCTATTGGTTTCAGTTTCCCTTTTAAAACTGACTTTTCTTGATATTATATTTTGTTGGGAGAGTGAATATTGAGAGAGGAAAAAATAAAATTTCAAAAGTACATATTATAAGGTCCTTGTGATCTTTTTTTTTTCCTTCCTTCTGATATTGAAGATGTCTTTCAATTTCCCATTTCTTATTTTTCCCCCTCAAGTAGACTCTCATTTCTCCAACTGCACTATTCTTTGTCATAGAGAATAAGGTAAATGTCTTTTTGTAACCAATGACCTATTTCAAATGATTGCTGTCCAAGGCAGACCATTTAACTTGTGAATTACTGGGAGAATTGAAGTACTTATTTTTTCACCTCTGACCTTTTTTTCCTCAACTAATTAAATGAGGATGATTATGTTTGCTACCTAAATCTCAAAGCACTTTAATATGATATTTAAGAAAAGATTTATTAATAAAAGAATGAGTATCTTAATTCATATGGGAACAGAACATCTAGATAAAAGGAAAACCTGCCAGCTACCTGATTTGCTGCTCTAATGCAAGGTATATAATGCAAGGTACATATATAATGCAAGGTATTGTGGGAGAGAAAACAGTAACAGAGGTTTGTTTTTTTTTTTCACTTTTTGCCAAAATGACTAATATTGTATATCATGATATGAAAGGCAATTTGATATGAAATATAAAGAAACTATAATATTTATAGAAATTTCTTTATTTTTATTTCATTAACTTTATCTCTTTATTAAAAAAAAAACACTTTTTCCATTCATTAAATATGGCAGTTTCACATCACAGGACAAGCTTAAGAATTCATATACATGTAACAAAAGATAAAGCAGAAATATATTTCAAGCAATCTGTTCTGTTATAGCTATTTAAGACTAAATCAGAAAGTGAAGTTTCTTTTAATGAAAATCTTAAAAGAATATGCATATATATATATATGCAAATATATATCTGATACCAACTTTCACCCAAATTTTGATGATAAAATCTCTCAGACCTCTAAAAGTCTTCAATTTTATATCTCTAATTGTTAAATGATACCTTGTATTGTAACTTAATGTGATGTAATCATTTTATATCATATTATAACCCTGATGACAAGTGTAACCTTATAATTTCTCAAATTAGGAAGTTTTCTGGACAGTTAAGGAATTTGATGAATCATTTAGGTTTTGTATTGAATTTTACTCTATTGTATACAGCCTTGTTTTTGTCAAGCTGTTTTGTATCTAACATACATTTAATAGATTTAATTTAAAGAATTTGCATTTATTACTATCTTTAGCTTTTATCATTCCTTTGAATTTTTTTGCCCAATCATGCATGTATAAACCAAAAAGAGAGCCAGAGACAAAAAGAAAGAATTATTTCATTACAAAGTAGTACCTTGTTAATCTGATTGCTTATAAATATAGCTTACCATTCTGCTATTTTTATGTTATGGTAAGTGAATGTGTTTATACTCCTCTTTGAGGTTTTATAGATTTTGTTCATAAATCCTTTAAATCTTTTTCTCTTAGAGGCAACATAAGCAACCTGTGCACCATAAACTCCATATCAATGGACTCCTTAATCAACCATATATGCATCATTAAAATGTTGGCATTTACACTCATTACTTTAAAAAGTAGGAGTTTACTCATGTTGTATGAATAAAAATTAAAATTTTAATATCTAAAAAATCTTTAAAAAACATAAAGAAATACTTATGGCCCCTTAAATGCCAGGACTGCTTTAAAGCTCTGAAAATCCATATCAATACAAAAATAATTAAGTAGGTGAGGGTGTCTCCATTATTCACATCTAGATTTCTAGAAGCCAATTCATTTATTTTTCTTCCTTTTTTCAATGTAAATGAAAGCCAGGTAGGAAATCCTTGTCAGTAAAATAGTAGATGATTTTTAAACCCTTCACGTGTTCTGCAAATATAAGATGGTTGGTAGTAATTGGTTGAGTGAATAATTAAATGAATGAACATTTAAAAGTTTCAACTGTAACACAAGTTGTATATATAAGTTCAATGGTTTATTTGGTCTTAGAGAGATCTGGTAAATTTTAATAAGAACTGAGTTATGAAATGTTAAGATAAAAGCATTCTGAACTAATAGTTTAAGATTGATCTCAAGGTCCATTGTCAACTATATGAATAATAGTCATTTATTTACCCATGCGTGTAATCCTTTATTCTAAGAAAATCACAATTATCTCTAACAAAATTATATCATAATTTTCACAAATATTTGTGCTCCCTCAAACGTAATGTATGTATGTATGTCTATGTGTGTGTGTTCAGAGTAAATATACAAAAATATGAAATGAGAGTCATCATCAATCCAAGGAGTTAATATTGAAGATTGATTACATGTTTTCACTAAGTAAAATGGTAAAATTCAACAGAATTTATTGTCTAGCAATAAGAAGGGTACACAACACAAGGTTCAAGTTATGTAAATTTGTCTTTCTAAAGTACTAGATGAATGAAATTCATTGTATGTGGAGAAAATTGTCACTGTTTGGATGGATGTTAAATACTCTTCTGTGGTATAGGAATAATGGCTAGCATGAGATTGTTAGGATATATTTGCTAATAAAAACATTCAGTGACAAAGTGGTCTACATAATTTATGGATGGAAAGGAAACAAACAAAAAGGTATGATTTTAGCAGTGCTTTGCCAGCCTAAATGTCTTTGCAAGGGATAACATTTCCCTCTTGGATCCCATTGACTTAATTACTAGAAGAATGATCAATAAAGTACAACTTGAAAATGACCAGCAGTCCATGAAATTACCCAAATTTGCTGTGTCACCAAATCAGTGGAGTAAACTGATTTGCATCTCATCTTCCATATAAATGTTGGATTTCCCCTAAAACAATTGTTATTCACTTACAATTAGCAAAAGCTTCTCTCCTACATTTCTGCTGCTGCTTAAGCTTCCTGCTTCTCTGTTGAGCAATTACCTCTCCAGACTAGGATGCAGTAAGTTAAGACCTAACATATAAAGAGTACTCACAAAGAACAATTGCTCAGTTGTCATTGGGAAATTACCATTAAATATTACTATTTAGCAGGTAGGTAGCACGGTGATAAGAGTACCAGGCCTAGAGTTAGGAAGACTTGATGGCAAATTTAGCTTCAGATACTTATTAACTATGTTACCCTGGAAAAATTACTTAATGTTGTTTGCCTCAGTTTTCTCATCTGTAATGAGCAAGAAAAGGTAAACTACTACAGTATCTTTGCCTAGAAAACATCAAATGTAGTTATAAAGAATCTGACACAATTGAGAATATTGAAGAACAAAATAATACTTAAAATAACTTCCTCCCTCAAATTAAGAAATGAGAGATATTTTAAAGGTGCTTTGTACATGGCTTGGAACATAGTAAACATATTTAAAAATGTGTCTTTCACAAACTAGATCACTTTGTAACTATAGCAATCATGTATCAATAGAGAAGTTTCTATGTTCTAGGACTGTATTGATAAACCTATAGCATGCATTCCAGAGGGGGACACTAAGAGCCCTCTCTATGGGCAAACCCACCATCACTCCAGCACATAGTTCTCACTAGAAAGCTGAAGGGATGTGGGATGGAGCTTTTCTTCTCTTCCCCTCCATGAAGTTTGCAGTTTGGGTACTCAGTCTCTAAAATGTTTACCATCACTGCTCTAGGGCATTTTTTAAAGAGGGGGCAAAGGGGTAGCTGGGTAGTTCAATGGATTGAGAGCCAGGCCTAGAGATGGGATGTCCTAGGTTCAAATCTGGCCTCAGACACTTCCCAGTTGTGTGACCCTGGACAAGTCACTTGACCTCCATTGCCTACCCTTACCACTCTTCTGCCTTGGAGCCAAAACAGAGTATTGACTCCAAGATGGAAGGTAAGGGTTTTAAAAAAATAAAGTGGGGACCAAAGGAAAGTCTGTTTCTAAAGCAACTCTTTCAAAATTTCATTGTATTGTATCCTACTCATTATATTCATCAGATTAGGAATAATGTCACCCTGCAGGATGGAACATTTCAAGGGGCCACATCTGGCCCACTCTAGGGCATTGATTAATAAATAAGACCCACATTCTACCCTTTTAATTTTGCAGAGGATAAAATTAGTAGAGGGGCAGATATGGATTAATTGTAATCTGTAACACATTTTACCATATTTTTTATGCCTAAAACCCTTCTCTTGCCTGATAGTTGAGGACTTTAATATATTTTATTTAACTCAATCTAAAACCTGAGTCATTGATTCCTCTTTTTTTTCATTGAACATATATACTTCTTCACTATCAAATCTTCTCATTTCTAACTAGAAATATTTCCTATACCTATTCCTTTTTTTTCCTTGCCACCATAATAGAGATTCTCATCACCTCTTTCCTGGCCTATTGCAATGGCATCATAATTGGCATCTTTGGCCCAAGGCTCTTGTTACTCCACTAAAAAGGATTTGCCTAAAATACAGGTCTGGCCATATTACCCTTTTACCACTCTCTCTTCAATAATCTTCTATGACTATCCCTTGACTCTATTTTCAGGTGTGAAACCTTCACAAACTTTCAGTTGTCTTTCTAGGCTTATTATATCATAAAAACTTAACTAGACTCTGGCCCATCTAATCTGATTTTTTTACTGCCCCCATAAAAAATAAAACAATAGAGAACTAAAGTATTATGCTACTTATCAAATAGAATAAGTGGAATGCATTTATACAAAAAATCTATCTGGATTTGCCATCCGACAATTCACTTTTGTTCCTTGTTATTGCATTCTTTTGGATGAATTTCTATACAGACTGAAATTGGGTCAGAGTCCTGACAGAGTTAAGGAGTAGAGGCAGCAACCCAGCTGAGCTCTACCATCATTCTCCTCCAAACAATTTTAAATCAAATTCTGGCGTTGTAGAGCCAACAAAAAGGTCAGAATGAGACATTTTTCCATACAAAGACAACTTAGGAGGTAGATAAGAGGGGTCTGTGATAAAGGGAGAGGAGCCTAACCTGAGTGCACACAGCAGCCCCAGTAATGAAGAACTTGAGACAGTTGATACAGCAATAGCAGTAGCTCCAGGTGTTCTCAGCCAAGAGATATTGAGGAGGTTTGACAATCAGTCAAAAAGAAACAACTAGAGACACTTTGCTGGCAATAGATACAGGGCCTTGTACCATCTGGCAATTCTATTCCCCATACGCAGTTTTATATTTCAGTTTTGGGTCACAGTTATAAATTGAAAATCCAAAATGTAGACAAACATGTGATCTGTCACAAGGAGTAGAAACCCTGGTCACAGTTCCAAAGTAGAGGGAGATGCTTGAAGCTGAATAAGAGTTTTGTCCTTGTCACAGTTCCAGTGAAAAGCAGAAGACTGGCACTTATGGCATTAAGAGAAAAGGAGCACTTTTTGAGTAAAGTCTAGGAGAGCAGGGATCATGCCTATTCTCAAATCACACCATATTGGATGTGTGTAAATCTTGTAGACCTCCAAAATTAGATCTAAAAAACAGCAGCAGAAAAAAATGTAGAACTATTCCCATTGCTTCCCTACCCCCAAGGGAGCAGAGCCCAACTTGAATATGAAGTGCAAAGTAAAGAAAGAGAGAGGAAAATTTAATGAACAATTAAAAAACAGACAATTAAAAATTTTTTTTTGTTAAACCTTTACCTTCTTTTTTGCAATCAATACTAATTATTGGTTCCAAGACAGAGGAACAGTAAGAGCTAGGCATGCGGGTTAAGTGACTTGCCCAGGCTTACACAGCTAGGAAATGTCTGAGGTCTGATTTGAACCTAGAACCTCCCATCTCTAGATCAGGCTCTCAAACCACTGAGCTACCCAGTTTCCCCCCCAAAAAAGACAGTGTGTAAAAGCTTCTAAAGACATAAAGAACATTATGAGATATCAAATAGATTACTTTTTGTTAAATTAAAAAGTTTAGCACAAACAAAAGCAATGCAACCAATAGAAGGAAAACAATAAACTGAAAAAATACTGTAGCAAGTGTCTCTGAAAGGGATCTCATTTTTCAGATAAATAAAGAACTGGGTCAAATTTATAAGAATAGAAAACATTACACAAGTGAGAATTTCTCAGAGAATATTAACAGAAAAATCTCAGATGAAGACAGTAGTTAAATTTCTGGAAAGATTGAAAAATAGTATGGCAGATATTAAGAACAGAGAAAAAGCTCATGTCATATACAAAAATAAAATGAAAATAAATACATGATTTAGAAATAAAGACTGATAAAATATACTTCATAATATGTAAACTAGATAACTGACTAAGGCCTAATTTCTCAAATATATAGGGAACCGAGTCAAATTTGTAAGAATAGAAAGCATTCCTCAATTGTAAAATGGTCAAATATGAACAAGCAATTCTCAGATGACAAAATTAAAACTATCTTTAATCACATAAAAATGTTCTAAGTCAGTATTTTGATATATGATGGTAATGTAATACTATTTTGATATAAGAAAGGACAAACACATCTACAACATAGACAATGAATTAACAAAAACAAAAATATACAGCAAGAATATCAGGCAAAATCAAATTAATAAATATGAGTCATATTCTTTTTTTTTAAACCCTTAGCTTCCATCTTGGAGTCAATACTGTATATTGGCTACAAGGCAGAAAAGTGGTAAGGGCTAGGCAATAGGGGTTAAGTGACTTGCCCAGGGTCACACAGCTAGAAAGTGTCTGAGGCCAGAATTGAAACTAGGAACTCCTGTCTCTAGGCCTGGCTCTCAATCTACTGAGCCACCCAGATGCCCCCATGATTCATGTTCTTTTCAGTAAAATAATTATTGATTAGAGAAATGCACATTGAAAAAAATTGAGGTAGCGCCTCGAAGAAAAGATAAATTTTGGAATGATTGTGTGAAAATAGGAACACTAATCAAATGTTGGTGGAGTTGGTAACTATTCAAACAGCTATCAAGATCAATTTAAAACTATTCCCCAAAGGCTATACAACTGTGCATACCTTTTAATGCAATAATATGAGTAATGGACATGTATCCGAAAGAGATCAAAGGAAAAGGAAAAGGAAAAATGTAAAAAAAATATATAACAAACAGCTCTCTTTTGTGGTGGGAAAGAATTGGAAATTAAAGGGATACCTCTTAATTGGAAATGGATGAATAAGTTATGGTACATCTGCTGAAGGATGTACTATAAGAAATGACAAGGAGGGTTATTATAGAAAAAAATCAGGAAAACATGAATTGATGCAATGTGAAGAGAGCAACAGTAGGAGATAATTATATACAGTAACAGGAATAGAATAATAATGATTGTGAAAGATTTAGACAATCTGATCAATACAATGACCCAAGATAATTTAAAATGGTATCTAACTCCAGAGAGAGAACTGATAATCTATGAGTAAAAATTAAGTATAATTTCCTTACTTATTTTTTTTGCTTTTGTGTGACATGGCTAATATAGAAATATGTTTCCATGATTTCACATGTACAATGGGTATCATGTTATTTGTTCTCTCGTTGGATGATGGAGGGTCTGGAGAAAGAGAGAATTTATAACTCAAATTATTGTTAAAAGCTTATATATGTATATATATTGCTTCCAAAAAAGAATCATTACTTTTGATTAATATGTTATGCTTATTATCTACCATGAAATAATATCTGGTTATTTAAATGCATTTTTTCAATTAAAAGTGTTACACACAAAAAATTGACCTGTTTCACTACTTTGTTAAAATTTATTTATTAAAAAACTGAATGATTATGAATTAATAGTTATTATTTACAAATCATCCCTTTTGTTTATACATGCACTTGATTTTTTCTTTTAAATTCATTTATTTGTTATATTAAAAGGTCATTAAAATAATGAACAATATTTAATCAAATTTATTTTACTCCAAAATGTCAATATTTTTATTATTTAGTGAGAACAAAAATCCATATTTAACATTAAAAATAAATTTAAATATTTTAAATAATTCATTTATTTTTTATTTCATCCTATTCCATCCCTTTCTTTTTTTGTATAATGTGTGTAATTTTTAGCTTAGTAGAATAAACATAATTCATAAGTATATTCACATGGAGTTATAAACTTTTTATTATTGATATCATTGAATGGTCAAAATGGTTTAGAGACAAATTCACTAGAATTCTGTCCATGCAGAAGCTGAAAGCACTTTCCTCTTATAAGATGAAAGAAAATTGAAGAAACCTGGGAAGGTAGATAAAATTGTGTCCCTATATATAATTTATGTCTTGGTGATGGTAAATCTATTAGATACTTTTTTGAAATCAGTACCCAGAAATAAGAGGAAGAGGGAACTTCAAATGAAAACAAAATATGATCTGAGAAATAAATAAATGAACAAATGAAAAATAAATAGAGGTGTGTGTGTGTGTGTGTGTGTGTGTGTGTGTGTGTGTGTCTGTGTGTGTGTATTCTTCTGGTAAAAGTATCTCTGGATACCTATAGTACTTTTAAATTTCAGCAAGCTCTAGAACAAATTATTTTAATCCCATGTACTTAAATGTACTGCTAAAGAATCCTAGTAATTGAAGGATAGCCCTAACAAAATTTAGTAAGAGTTATGGCAAATATATGTGGGGCCAGGGATCCTGAATATTTTCCTGTATCCTAACCTGAACAAAGTTTATTTAACATTTTACTTTGAGATTATGAATTATTTTCCAAGATTCACAAAAAAAGACCTTTGTGGCATTTGTGGGAAAAAAAGAGAATGCTCCTTGGCATTATGATATAGAAAAAATAAATCAGCTACCCCATGTTAGCTACCATGATGCATCTGTAGGCTGAATCACAACTTGCAGCAAAAACTGTATCTTACAAAGCTTTTGTAAGTCTTTCAGAATTGAAACAAAGCACTTTAGGTATTCCCAAGTACAGAATCAGTGCTTCCTTTAAATATGATGCAGAAAGAAGAGGTTGCAAGTTCATAGCCAGCTACAATTAGCACTGCAATTATGATATTGAAATTTGGTGTCTGACAAATTATGTTGGGGTTTTTTTCAGTTCTAAATGAAAATCAACATAAATAACTTATTTAATTTATAATGAACACAGTATGTATTATTTTATGAATGAATACAAATATTTGCAAGTACTTTGGATTCTAAATAGTGTATTATTTTATTTTACTTACAAATATTTAGTACAAATAAATTACACATTGTCTCATTATTTGTTTATCATGTTTTTGATTGAAATTACATGTGCCACTTGATTAATAACAAAATAATTTTAATTGCCTTTCAATAGTAATTCTCTGAACTATGTTTTCAGTTGACCTATTTGTAAGTCATTTATTTTTATATTTATTTCCTTTTTACCTGAACTCAAATATTCAAGTCTATTCAGTGTTTACATCCCACCTACTTTGAACTGTGATTAAGATAGGAATGTTAGTCTTGTAATCCTAAATTATGTGTTTAAGTCAAAGTTGTATGACTATATGTATGACTCTAGACAATTACTTCCCTGCATCATGGTTTCCACAGATAAAGGAACTAATTATATATTAATTGCTTCCTATGTGCCAGGGACTGTGCCAAGAACTTTTTGAATATCCATTTTATTTGCAAAATGACACGATGAAATGAAATAGTTTCTAAAACCTTTTGCAACCCTAAACATAATTCCAATGAATTCTGATCATCATAGTTTATATTCATATCAGTCCCTTTCAAGAAACATTCATCATACAATTACTGTCTACAGAGAACTATAAAATTTGCCAAGACAAATGTAAAGTTTAAATAAACTAAAGTCTCTACTGCCCTGAAGTTCATAGCATAAAAGGGAAGTATGATATATTCACCAATAATTTTAGTATAAAATAATACAAAATAAGTGCACCAGAGATATATGAACAAAGTGTTATGTGAGGTTGGCAAGATGGGAATCATTATCAATTGAAATATGAGGGATTCATCCTCTTGGAGCAGCACAGAGAATATTGTATTTGGAATGAGATTTAGATGGAGTCAAGAAATTCAAAATTTCAAATGGTAAATAAGGAAAAAATATATTTCATATTGTGGGAACAGGACGAGCAAAAACACACATTGAAAAGCATTCAATATATATTCAGATACTCAAATAAGTCTCATTGATTTGGAATTTCTGACCAAAAATACATGTTAAAATTTTTCTGGGTTTACCTGCCTTATAAATCCCTTGATTATATTTTCCACAAATTAAGCATGGAAACTCCAACTAGTGTTCTAGAGGCCTTTCTTTATTTATACTAGTATAAAAAAGGTACCAGTGAAATATCCTGGCTAACCTTATGAGATAAAAAATTTACCCTTAATATTTAAACAGCCTATCTTTTTTTTTCTGAGCATCTGTTTCCTTGGTGATATTTTTACTCTCATTATTCATAGTTAATAATCCAGTTAGAATAGAGTAGGAAATATGTGAAGGTGGAATTTGGAGATAATTCAGGTAAGATGTTTCTATGTTTTTGAGGGATCTAAATGCCAGTCAAAAGCTTAATCTTACATAATTTTGTAATCAGGCAGCACCAGACAGTTTTGACCAAAGGAATAATTTGAACTGTACCTAAGGAAGATGCCTAGAAGTTGGTGATATATGTAAGTTGGAGAGAGGGAGAGAGAGAAAATGGGAATATTTCTTGGGATTCTATTGTAATAGTTCCAGCAATCTTGTGGGCCTATGTAAAATTCGTATCAGGGGAGTTCAGAAGAGACAGATGGAAAAAAATTGTTGAGATAATATAAAAAGTAATTGTTTGCTGACTGGATATGAGAAGTAATTGAAAAGCAATAATTGAAGTTTATAACCAGATTTTTAAATATGAGAGACAGTGAATACTGACTGGCAGTACTGAATAACCAGTGATGTTAGAAGGCTTTGAGGGAAAGAGCTTTTTGTGGATAAAATGCTGTTTAGGCAACTCATCTCTTACACCATAAACTAGATATGTACTCTCCAGAGATGGAGATATAAATTTGGAGCTTGGGAGACATATCAGTATTGAAGAAAAAGAGTTGGAAGTCACCCATGTAGGGGTAATTTTTAAAGCCAAGAGTTGCATGAAATTGTCCAGAGCAAGAGACCAGAAGAAGAAAAAAAATGGCCACTACTTCTTTCTCATTAGCTAGTATCATCTTTTAAAGTGACTTACTTTAGGACATACCTAAACACATTATAACCTTATCCTATTGTTTTTCTGTATATATGCCTTTCTGCATAAAGATAGCTAGGTGGTAGTGGATAGAGTTCTGGCCCTAG
Organism: Gracilinanus agilis; assembly: GCF_016433145.1. Taxonomy (NCBI): domain Eukaryota; kingdom Metazoa; phylum Chordata; class Mammalia; order Didelphimorphia; family Didelphidae; genus Gracilinanus; species Gracilinanus agilis. The sequence continues at coordinate 187,297,288 of NC_058135.1, read as the reverse complement.
AGTCAAAAAGACCTCAACTTGAGCAAACTTTAGATACTTACTGGATGGCTGAACATGGGCAAGTCATTTATCAATAGTTTGCTTCAGTTTCCTCATCTTTAAAATGAATATAATTATAGTAACTACCATTGAGAATTGTAAAATTCAAATGAGATAATAATTTTAAAGTGCTTGGAACAATGTTTGGCACATATTAAGTGCTGCATAAATATTAAATAATGATATTGTTTATTTATTATTATTAATGTACACTTCTATTATATTCCTTCTACATTGAAGTCTGTCAAACATGTAGAAAGTCCACTTAATTTAGAGTCAGAAAACCTGAGTTTGAGTCCTACTTCATAAATTTATTTTGTATATTACTTGAGCATCAGGAATTTTAGCAAAAAATAATATACTTTCCTAGAACATAAGTTTATTTATTAATAATTCATGCAATCTCTTAGAGACATTGTGAGGCTTGACCCTCTCTTTTTTCAGATTTATTATCTCCCTGATTAGCCTGAGAGTATATCATTTAGACCTCCCCTAGCAGTCCCAATTTGTGGATATTTAAAAGAGGAGGTGGTCTTAGAGATCTCAACTCCTCCCCCAATACTGCATCACAAGAGAAGGACTACTCCTCAGGTGGGTGGATCCCTGCAGATTCACCAAGCTAGCGAAACATGGTAAACTCACTCTTCTCTGGTATTTTGAGAAATGGAAAATAAGGGCTAATGAAACCCAGCTTCTTCTAGAAATATTTTGCCAGAAAAATATAAATTGTCTCAATCAATGCTTTTCCCTTTGTAGACCTGGTCACCCCACATCTAGATGATATGTTTATCAAGGAGAAAGAAAGCTTATATTTTCAAATGTCTGTGGGAAAGTTTTCTTGTATATTGATAAAGAAGGGCCAGAGATTCCATCCTGCTTCTAAGAAAAGATAGAACCCTGACCCAGAGAGATGCTGTGGGACCTGTGAACAAATTACCTAAGCTAGGTCTTGATGAATTTTAGAGGTTAGAGGTTTGGGAAAATGAATGGGTTTGCATAGAAATCTTGCTTATACATAACAATTCAACATTAATTTTCCTCCCTTTTTTGGAACTAGACATTTTTGGCTCTTGGAATATCAAGATATTACCTTGTGATATATAGAAATAATCATATATTCAGTATGTATCCTAAAACTCTTATACCTGGAAAATTCTTTATAAAGCATAAGTTCCTTGATAAATGATCACAATTTCTCTAGCCCTAACCTCTGCCCCAAATTGAAATTTTCTATCTCCAACTACTTATAAGAAACTTTCCATTTGAATGAACTCTTACTTCAAACTCCATGGATTGAAAATCCATCTCATTACCTAAATACCCAAATAAGTTTTACATTCTACTTTCCTATTTCTTTGTCAGTGGTATCAATGTTTTAACTGTCATATTATTTGTAACTTCAAAACTGTTTTACTTTTCTCTCTTTATCATATCTTATACTAGATCCATCACAAGTTATCTTTCCTTTGAAATGAATGGCTACCATATATCATAAATTATGTTTTGTATAATATGTGTCTCCATGTGTCTTAATGTATCCATATTTGAATAGATTTTATAAATAGATATGTGGATATGCACATATATGTTTCTTATGTGTATAAGTTTGTTTGTATGTATATGTTAGTGTATTACTCCTAACTATTCTCCAGTATGTCTTTCTAAATCCTTATACATGCAGTTAATGGACTCGTCTTTATAAAACATCAATCTCATCATATTACCTAAAGAAAAAATTCTTAGCTCATCATGTCTTTATTGATTTATACTGTACATAACCAATTTTCCACTACTTCTTGACAATAGTCCTCTCTTTCAACCCCAGTTAGTGATTTCATGGTTCCAGAAATATGCCATTATAAACCATGATTAGAAATTTCATATATACTATTGCCTGTTTCCTGGGATGTTAATTTCTCCTCTTTTCTATTCTTTTCTGGATGCTCAATGATCTTTTAAAAAAGCCTCATCTGCTCAGAATGTTTCTCAATCTATGCTTTTTATTTCTCTTCATTTTCCTTACACACTAGTCTTACTACTTGGATATGTATCATTGTTTAATTCTCTCATCGTTGTATATATTGTTTCACAAAGCATCATATAAACCTTTAAAGGCAACATTATTAGAACTCTGGTGGAGGTTTTTATGTCTGCCAATTGGAATGCCAGAGTAATATGTTTTAGGTACTAGTAATTTTGACTTTATGGGATAAGGAAGGAATGATAGAATTGTTAGAATGTGATGAAAATACAGAAGAAAAAATACCTCCTAAATGACATCTGGTTATAACACTGATTGGGCAATGTGGAGAAGTCATGAGAAAAGATGAGAGGCAATTATATTGCAGCTCATTTATCTATTCTAATGGTCTATAACAGTGATGGGGAACCTTTCTGGACTTTTTAGGGATCCCCGTCCCATACCCTACATCACCATCCCCCTGACTGTGTGTCAGTGTCAGTCCTCCTTTGCATGCCATACCCCAGTCCAATCTGTGTACCCTGGCCCCTGACTGCGTGCAGTGCTCCGCCCACTCCTGCATTTGTGGATGAGGCTGGGGGAGGGGTCGAACCCTTTTAGGAGGCTACATTGCCACATACCCTTCCCTTGGGTTTTGGGGGGGCAGGCTAACAGCCCTGTGCCAGCTATACCCCTTGGCTCTCAGGGATGAAGGGGAGTGACTGTCCCCTCAGTTGGGCTCCAGGGATAGAGAGGTGTGGACGCTGCTGCCACTGGGCTGAGGAATGGGGCTGGGAGGTGGGGAGGAGGAGAGGAGTGTCTATGCCCATTGTGCTGAGAGTGCTCCATTCCCTGAGTTCAGGGGCTGGACCAGACTCCCAGCTGGCCATACCAAGGGCCTCTGTGTACCCACAGAGAGCTCTCTGGCATGTATGCCATAGGTTTGTCATAAAAGTATATACGGACATGGAACATTTTTTAATGTGTCACTTGTACACAATTCACATAGATAAGAGCATATCTACAAAATGCCTCATTCCTCAGATATATAAAATGTTTCATAGCAAAGCCAAGTATCCCCATATGTCCTTTAGAATGTGATAAACATTACATTCATATTTTTAAATGAAAATTATCTACATCAGAACTTGTTGATGGGGCTTAATACTGACTCATGATTCAGATTTTGGATTTAATGAACAGAAGACAAATTACAGGATTGAATGCTGGTTTTCAAAAAAGAACATAAGTTCCAGAGTGGGTATAACAAGCTAAAGATTCTGGTCTAAAAAGTTATTGGGAAGTTAATGACACATTGTATGGAGTTTTATATTTTCATTCCAATTCCAAGCCCAGTCATATCAGTATTGAGTTTTTAACTATACTTGATAACATTCAACTTTTTCAAACTTAGAAAGTGACATGTAGTCAGTCTTATTAGGACCACTAGGGTAGTTATTTAATTTACCTTCTAACATGATCACATGAAAATCTTCAGACTCAGTAATATCATAGAACTGTGCTTTAAGCTTTATTAGCAGGATTTGTCATCTCGAGGAACACAGAAACCTAAACAAATGACAATATGAAACAATACAAGACAAGAAAGAAGACTCAGATTTAACCATAGTAAGGTAGAATTATGAGTGCCCACAATTTGTATGATATTGACTAATCTAACTGTACCCAGAAGCAGAGATACAATTTATGGGTACTAAAATAGCTATGGATTAAAAACTCTAAATGAAAGTACTGTTGAGTCAGCAGGGAACATAGAGGCCAAGGAAAGTTAATAACAAGAACATTTTATTGAGGCATAAGTCACAGGTTGACCTGTTTCCAAATCCACCTTGAGCTAAATGATGCAGTTGCTAAAACCCTGGCATACAGCAAGTCAAAAGCCCTTGCAAAGTTCCTAAATATGACAAATTTCAGAAAGATAGTTATCAAAAGAGCAATATACAGTATTTCATTTTTAAGAGGCATTACTTCTAAAAGAATATGTATTCTTAAAATGGAAATTTTACAGTTACAAGAAGCTTTATATATAAAACATACTTACTATATATTTTTAGTTAAAAGAGTACTAGAATTTGAGTTGGAAGACCTGGGTTCAAATTTTTCCTTTTGAGATTTCCTTGTTTTATGTCCTGGACATGTCATTTAACAACAATGGTTCTCAGTTTTCCCAATGGAAAATGGGAACAGTAATAGTAATAATTTTGTTGTGAGAATCAAACAGCTGATAATTCTTCTAATTTCAAATGCATACATAGTCCTTAGTTTTCATAGTGTTTTCCTCATAACAAACAAAAGGATTGGATGATATTAAGCAATTCCTTCCTGCCAAAATAACTTATTTTGATTCCATAAGAATCCATACTTTCATCAACTGGGATGACTTCTCTCTCTAAGCAGGTCCTAATCACCTCCATACCTTAGTTTAACATATTTGCTCATGGTCAGAAGGTTAGTGACCACTGATACATATTAAACTGTCTTCACATTCTCTGTGACACTCCCCCCCCCCAACAAAGACAATTGGAGGAAAGCCTCATTCAATAAAATAGTCTGAGAATGTGATGAATTCAGTGGTTTAAATGGTAAAGACCCATGTTCCACTCCCCTCTGAGATAGATGTTTATTTACAATATAACTTTTGATGACTATCAAAGTTTAAAGTGAGTTTACTGTAAATGGAAAGAAAAATTACAAAAAATTTTTTTTCTAAAAACAGTAGAAGACTGGAAATATTGACAGAAGCATGTTTATTTATTTTCTTCAAGCAGTGAAACATTATTTTATATTGGCATTGTTTTAAGTAGAGTCTGGATTGCCTTGCCAGTTTTTCAATAAGCTCTTAATTCACATTTGTGCAAGGGAATGATATTTCAAAATAAATCCAGATTTCCTTTCCCTTATTTAATCTCTCTTCTTCATTTATACCTGCTGTAATAAGCCTAATCTGGTAAGGTCACAGGACAGGTAATATATTGGGTACTTAATTGTTTATTTGGTGCTAATTTGTTTTAAAAGCCCATTTTCCTTCATAATTCTTCATTCAAGAAATCATAGCATTTGAAGGCTAGATGGTATTTTATCGACCATCCTGTCAAACCCGCTTCTGATATAGATGATGAAACTGAGAAATAGAATAGTGGTGTGACTTATTCACTGAATCCGTGGCAGAAAGGGAACTAGAACCCAGGTTACTGGATATCCATTTCCAATTTTGTGTATGTGTTTTGCTAGATTTTCCTAGATTCGGTCTTTTAGTAAACTGGTATATAAGATGGAAGATTCAAATTTCGGACATATTTGCTCACTATACTCTCTTTTAGAAACTTAAATATTTTTAAATAAATTTCAGTTTTAGGAAACTATTTTACTTCAGGAAACATGAAAATTATACTGCTATAGGTTTTCATGTGTAAAATGTACAAATGCAAAAATGACATTTTGTATACTGATTTTGAGAATAAGGCCAATATGTGCATATGTCTAAAATTCCTTTTAAGGTGGATAGGAGAGGGCTAGAGTGGGCTATGTTGCCAAAACACATAAAAGAGGGACCATTTTCTCTTCATTAACGAATAAATGTCTAAAGAAAATCAAAATTGCATTAAAATACAGAATTATTAAACTGACAGCCATTGCCACAAACATAATCTCCCATTTTTTTGACAATTGGGTAATTAGCATAGGGTGAACAATGTGGGTTGTGTTTCCTGAATTCACAATCCTATTTCAGGATTGAAAATTCAATACCTAGACAAACAGGTGAATCAATTTAGCTCTTTGTGGACAGATGGCATGAACCCAACAAAACCGTATGCTTGGCAAGGATTAAATGGCAGGATACAAGAGGATTACAGGAACCCCAGAAACCTCAAAGTTATAAGGAGGGACCTCTGAAGGCATCCAGTCCAAACTAAATGTGAAGAGAACTACTTCAGAAACATACCTAGTATGTAACTGTTGGAGAACTATAGTGAGAAAGAAAGCACTGCCTTCTCAGAAAGCCTTTTCTGCTTTTGTCTAGTTTTAATAGTTAGGAACATGTTCCTTACATTCAGCCAAAATATGTGTGTCTTCATTGTCCACCTTTTACTACTAATTTGCCCCTCTGGGACTGATTAGAAAAAAATGCTATTGCTCTTCCACATGACAGTCTTTCTCTGCCCCCCAAATTGAAGGTAATTACAATGTGGCCCCAGAATCTTATTTTCTCCAAGCCAAACAGGTTTTATTCCCTCAATTGACACTCAATTGTCATTAATAGGAAAGCCCCTTCATAAGGCTAATTACTCTAACATAGCAACGTCTTTCCTAACGTAAGATACTAAGAACTACACACATTAGTCCATATGTGATTTGACCAAAGCAGGGTACAGTGGTTTATCATTTAATCTTATCCCTTTCTTAATGCCTTCTAAAATTTCATTAATATATAGCAGAGTAGAACTTTATTGAACAAAGAGATATGTACTTCATAAGTTATTGTCATAAAAATCTAAATGCATTCACCCTCCCATCACTTGGGAAGCATAATCCTGCTTTCCTTCTATACCCCCTCAATTGGGAAGGGGAAGGATTATGTCTCCCTCTTGACAGGAGAAGTATGTTTAGATTTTATAAATTATAACATTTAACCCTCTTTGCCACCTCCATCTCTGGGGAGTGAGAAAGGAATAGGTTTAAAATTTAGCTCAGTTACCATAAAGCACAGTTCCATTTCCAAGTCTAAAACCCCACTGGGACTTGAGGTCCAGCCACCCTAGTTTTTATTTCTTCCAGGTTGGGGTTACTGGCTAAGTACAATCTTAGCATCAGGATCTCCATGAAACAAGCTCCAAGAATTATGAGAATCACCTCCAACACATGAGCATAAAGAATACAGGACAAACAGTCCTAAAACCGGTTTTTAGAATTGGAGTGAAACATGGAAGAGAAGTCTATTTCCCATCTGAGGAGTTCATCCACATTGGACATTGCAGCTAGGAGCCCAGCAGGCAGATGGCCAAAAGAGAGTAAACAACTGAGGCCCACTACTTTTCAACATTCAAGTCACCAAAGAAATAGATACCTCTACCCAAATGCAAGGAAATATGGCAGGTTGTTTATTAGACAAACTGAACATGCCCAAAGTCAAGCTACAGTGTTCTGTTGTGATTATTTTATTGTGGATGTGCAAAAATATTGACACAAAGCAAGTTGGCTGTCCATTCTTTTTTTTTAAGTAAATTGCTATTTAGCCATGAATCTTCCTTTTACTTCTAAACTTGATTTGTTGAACCTGAGTAAAACATGATATTATTCACATTTGATTTCATCTTTTTAAATATGAGAAAATATTCTAGGCAGTTAAGATTTCTCTGTTCTTAACTCTATAATCCAGTATGTTATCATTATGCCACAGTTCTTTGTCTACATTTTTAATAAGCATACTTTTATTCTTTATTAAAATAATCTATAAAATATAAAATAATAAATCTAATACTTCTCAGAGATTGCTAAGTAAGTCCAATGGAAACCAAGCTCCTAAACTGGCATTAAAGGCTAACAACTTCAAGTTCAGCCTTTTAAAAGGTTCCTAATCCAGCTCACTACACTATTGTCTACACCTATCCTTCCATCTTGCCCATAATAATTGAAGAGTGGATAGGGCACCAGGGATGAATTAGGAAGATCTGAGTTCAAATTCAATCTCTAACACTTATTTTCTATATGACTTTGGACAAGTCACTTAACCATGTTTGCCTCTGTTTCCTCCTCTATAAAATGAACAGGAGAGGGAAATGGCAAATCACTCCAGTATCATGGTCAAGGAAATCCCAAATGTGGTCACAAAAAAGCAAGCACAACTGAAACAACTGAACAAGAAAAATCAAATGCTTTGCTAAAATATAGGTAAACTACCTTTAAAATTGTTCTGATCTGGTTCCCCGGTTAAGATGGCAGCAGAGTAAGAAGCAGCTCTTAACCTCTCCTGACCGAAACACACAAAACTCCTCAAGGGGACATAAAAACAAGTCCAGACGAACGGAGGAACCCCACAACAGGGCACAGCGTGGAAGGTACGTGGAATCGAGACATTTCCAGGCTATAAAGGGCTCTCACTAAATCGCGGGCTGAGCAACCGCCCCACCCCCACCCCCTCCACACACAAGATCTAGAGCTCTGAAGCCAGCTAAAAAGAAATAGAACAAGTTTGGGGCACCCATCGAGTCATTGGCAGCTCTGGGGCCTGTTCCTGAGAGCAGCAAGACTTAGGACCCCATTAAGCCAAAGAAAGCAGGCAAAATCTGAGCGCGGGAGCAGGACGCAGGGCGCACAGCACAGGCTGAGCAGAACGCAGGCATTGCGGAGGCGTGGGTGGAGGCAGACACAGCCAGGAACTAAAGCCTAAGTGGGGAACTAGTGCAGACGGGTATATGACTGTGGAAGCAGCGCCTTGAGACTTGTAAAGAAACCTCCAGCAGAGGACAGACACTGAGCGCGAGGATAAATCTGAGAAGCTGCTGGGGTAATGATGGCTACTCATCCTCAGGAAGTTCAGAAGAGAAAGAATAACAACAAGAAAAAGAAGTCTTTAATACTCGACAGCTTTTACACAGAGAAAATCCAGACAACCGAGCAAACAGAGGAGGAGAACAAACAAGGATCCGGACCCTCCTCAAATAAGGAAAACTCCTCACAAGCTATGGAAGAGTTCAAAACTGAGATTTTGAGGAAAATGGAAGAGATCTGGCAAGAAAATAACTGTTTAAAAGGTAGAATCATGCAATTGGAAAGTGAGGCTCAGAAACCAAATGAACTGATAAGCAAATTGAACTCCAGAAATGACCAGATTGAAAAGGAATACCAGAAGATTATGGCCGAAAACCAGAAGATTATGGCCGAAAACCAAAAGATTATGGCCCAAAACCGAAAGATTATAGCCGAAAATCAATCCCTAAAGGCTAGAATTGAGCAAGTAGAAACTAATGATCTCTCAAGATAACAAGAACAAATAAAACAAAGCCAAAAGACTGAAAAAATAGAAGGAAACATGAAATATCTCAATGAGAGAGTGACAGACCAGGAAAACCGGTCTAGAAGAGACAATTTGAGAATAATCGGTCTTCCAGAAAAACCAGAAATTAATAGAAACCTGGACTCCATACTAACAGAAATAATTCAGCAAAATTGCCCTGAAGTCCTACAACAAGAGGGCAATATAGACATTGAAAGGATTCATAGAACACCTGCGGTATTCGATCAAGAAAGGAAAACACCAAGAAATATCATTGCAAAATTCAAGAGTTTCCAAGCAAAAGAAAAAATCTTACAAGAAGCCAGAAAGAAACAATTCAAATATCAAGGAGCACCAATCAGGATCACACAGGATCTGGCAGCCTCAACGCTAAAAGACCGCAAGGCTTGGAATACAATATTCAGAAAGGCAAGAGAGCTAGGCCTGCAACCACGGATCAACTACCCATCAAAACTGACTATGTATTTCCAGGGGAAAGTATGGGCATTCAACAAAATTGAAGAATTCCAGGTATTTGCACAGAAAAGACCAGGGCTAAATGGAAAGTTTGATATCCAACCACAAAAATCGAGAGAAACCTGAAAAGGTAAATAAGATACAGAGGGGAAAGAAAGAAAACTTATAATTTTTAAATCTGCCTTTTTAAGGGCCTCGGTGAGATCTAATTATCTGTATTCCTATGTAGAGAAATGTTATGTTTAATTCTCTGTAGTGAACTCTATTCACTATTATAATATT
>NC_058135.1:187247475-187282516 GCF_016433145.1 Gracilinanus agilis | reverse complement strand
CCTGCCCTTTGATCCAGCCATACCATTGCTGGGTTTGTACCCCAAAGAGATCATAGATAAACAGACTTGTACGAAAATATTCATAGCTGCGCTTTTTGTGGTGGCAACAAATTGGAAAAGGAGGGTATGTCCTTCAATTGGGGAATGGCTGAACAAACTGTGGTATATGTGGGTGATGGAATACTATTGTGCTAAAAGGAATAATAAACTGGAGAACTTCCAGGCGAACTGGAGAGACCTCCGGGAACTGATGCAGAGCGAAAGGAGCAGAGCCAGAAGAACTCTGTACACAGAGACTGATATACTGTTGTAAAACTGAATGTAATGGACCTCTGTACCAGCAGCAATACAATGACCCAGGACAATTCTGAGGGATTTATGGTAAAGATGCTACCCACATTCAGAGGAAGGACTGCAGGAGAGGAAACATATAAGAAAAACAACTGCTTGAACGCATGGGTCAGGGTGGACATGATTGAGGGTGTGGACTCGAAACTCCCACACCAATGCAACTACCAACAATTTGGAAATTGGTCTTGATCAAGGACACATGACAAAACTAGTGGAAATGTGCATTGGCCATGGGTGGGGGGGTGCAGGAGGGGGGGTTGAAGGGGAAAGGTGGAGCATGAATCATGTAACCATGTTAAAAATGAATATTAATAAATGTTAAAAAAAAAAAGCCGGAAAGATCTGTGGGAACTGATGCAGAGCGAAATAAGCAGAGCTGGGAGATCATTGTACATAGTAACAACAATATTTTTTTTTTTATCCTGGCACTCCATTCTGGGAGCGTGGGGCCACAACCAGTAGGCAATGGGACACACAGTTGCTCGGGGTCACCCAGCTGGGAGGTGTCTGAGCCCAGACTCGAACCTGGGACCTTTCGTCTCTAGACCTGGCTCTCAATCCACTGGGCTGGCCCAGCTGCCCCTACTTTATGTTGCAGTTTCTTTAGCAGATGTAGTTTTTTATAGGGTGGGGTTGCTAGCCCCACGCCCAACCCTCCTCCTTTTTTTTATCTGGGCTAGGGACCCTCCTTGGCCCAGGAGTGGTAAGGGTGGGCAGTGGGGGTTAAGTGACTTGCCCAAGGTCACACAGCTGGAGGTGTCCGAGGCCGGACTTGAACCTGGGACCTCCAGTCTCTGGGCCTGGCTCTCAATCCACTGAGCCACTGAGCCACTCAGCTGCCCCTAACAACAATATTGGACAACAATTATCTTTGAAAACTTGGCTACTGTCAGCCAATGCAGACATCTGGGACAGTCCTGAAGGATTTTTGACAGGGAATGCTCTCCACCTCCAGAGAAAGAACTGTTGGAGTCATCTTTCACATCAATATATTTATTATTTTATTTTGGGGTTTTGGTTATGTATGAGTTTGCTCTTACAACAATGACCAAAATGGAAGTGTGTTTTTTGTGTCAATAAAAAATTTTAAAAAACCAGAATGAGATTAAAAAAAAATTGGACATTACCAATGTGAAAAAAAAAATTGTTCTGATCTGCCAGGCTAGTAACCCTGATAAAAAAGGAAAAAAGCAATAGATGTTATTTGTACTTAATGTAAAAAATATTAGTTTTCAAAAAGTCCTTTAAAATACCTTTTAATATTTTGTCAGTAATTAAACAAAATTGCATCTCCAGTTTGTAGAGTTCAAGACTCATCCCTCTTTTGAAAATCAGGACATTTTCCTTTATGCAATTATGCCTTCATTTTTTTGTATTATCATTTAAATATCACTTAAGAGTACATGGCTTAGCAACCATAGGTTCTAGCTTTTTTTTTAAAGATATAATTCATCTGTCCCTAGTTTCCTCATCTTTACAATGAGGGAGTGGACTCCATTACCTCTAAGCTTTAGATCTATGATCCTGTGAATCTCCTCAGCCTTTTTGTTCCATCCTTTTAAAGGCAGAAATTATTTTCCTTGACAAGGAAAAAAAAAAGGGAAAATACAAGTCGAACATATCATTTTTTCTCTAGAACAAAGAAATATTCTTTGTTCTAGTAACATTTTAATACAATTTGTGACTTTCTTCTGCATAAATTCTGCTATTTTGGGGTTAAATGTGAAAATTCTTGCATAAATTTTGGATTATGGAAGAAACCATATTCATTTCTCTTAAGCAAAATATATATAATTAACGTAACATTTCACAGAAGATGCAGGGTCCAGGAAGGACTTGTCCAATCTCTCAGTTAAATTTAATGTCATAATCGGGAATAGTCGCCTCCTTCTCAATCTATTCTCTTCTTTTCACTATAAATATTCTACTTGATTTTCTGATTTAGGATCAGAATCAGATATTATTTTCATTAGGGACCTTGAAATTCAATGGAATGATGGGGTGAAAGAATCATTATTGAAGACAAAGATGACTTTTGATAGAATCAATCACTTCTATATCTATTGGTCTTGTATATCAAATTTTTCAATTTTTATGAAGATAGTTTACCTTTTATTAAATTTTTGCTAAAATTAGAACTTATATAGTACCTTTTCACAAAGAAACTTAAAGTTGCCAATGTTTGCTATGAATATTAAAGAAATATGTTATTTTAAATATATACTAAAATGTATTAAGATACATTTCAGTAGTCATCATTAAATAGATGCAGTATTTCTTCCAGCTGTGTACATTACATACTAATCATTCAGTCTCATCTTTTGTAACTTTTGTGCATCTATTATTGTAAATCCTCCATAGACATTTTGCCCACGCTGTTGCTTCACTTAACAGTTCAGACACTGGATATTTGACACAGCAGAGCACATGATCTACCTGTATTTTTTTTTCCTAAACAAACTTCCTCTTTAAATCATATATGATCTTAATTTTGCTCCAAAAGAAATTTTTATTGATTCTATTAGATCATAAAGTTAGAGCTAGAAAGATTTTCAGAGTAAACTAATCCAACTACTGCCCTTTTAATGTGCAATTTTGGTTCTTAAGAAACTGTGGTCTTCCATGATTCACTGTAATATAGTATTAAGAAAATGGTGTTATGAAGTTTGGCTGTTGGAGCTGAGTACAGCTGAGGATCAGTTTAGAAATTACAAAATTTCCCATATTAAATCTAATATGCTTACATATCTTATTCAACTATATGACCAAAGCATTCTTTATCAGTTATGTTAATAAAATTTATATGTACTAATAGACATACTCAGTTGACCATTCATATAACTAATTCTGAACAATAAGTATGTGTTAACTTAAGTTGAAATCAGCAATATGAATTCTTATTATTTTTTATATTTATTGTTAGGAAGATCTTTTGAGTGGGCAAAGATCTCAATACAGAAGTCTCTGAGTGCATTAGAAATCAACAGAATCAGCACAATGTTTATGCTTATTCAGAAACTTCTAAAGAAGTTCCAATCTATGAGGAACCAGTTACCAATTTGAATTTTAATCAAGCTATATTTTAGATAGTAGTAAAGAATAGCCAGAAGATAAAGAGAACACCTCAAATTCCCATGCTTTTAATTCTCTAGAAATGACTAGGGCAGATATGGAGCATCAATCACACTGTCAAAGACAAGGCTAGGGATTATCACTATCCAATTGGTGATTTGATGCTAGTGAGCTTTATGGGAAGAATAATAATCTAAGAATTTTCCAAATGGAAGTTAGTCTAGTTCTTCCCTTAAAAAACTAGTTTTTCCCCTTAAAAACTTGTATGCCTTCCTTCAAGAAGTTGAGAAAAGTTATTATGGAGCTCTTTCCTTATAGAATATTCTTTTATATTATAATATGGATGAAACTTCATTGGAGAGGAAAGAAATTGGCTTTTTTTCTTCACCATAACATTGGGATGTAGATGTGTAACATGGAAAATGGCAGGGTGGAGTTCCTGCAAGATACAGGGTCAAGCCTCACCCAGAATTCCAGGGAAGCCCCCCTGGAGAATTCTGGGTGAGGGAACAGTTTGAGAGCAGTTAAACAGTTGATTCCTGGGGGTTGAAGTTAGCAGGTCTCACTGCTTGCTGTTCCCAGTTTTGGGATTGTCTTCATAGCCATAGTGGCAAAAGCCATTTGGTTTCTTCTCAGGAGTTTGCCTGTCTAGTGGATTTAGACCTTTCTTGCAATAGCATTTGTTATTCATTTAGTTATTTTAGATATTAGAAGTGATTATTATAAGCTTTGAGGGCCAGCTAGATATAAAGTCTGCTGCTCCCTCCTGGGAGGGAAGGGGCAGTTTCTAACTAACAGTTCAGAGCTTCCCAGATCTTATCCAAAACCTTAATATCCCTTCCCAGCTTTCCCTTCTTCTTTTATCAGTATAAACTTCTTCTTTTGGGAGCAGTGCCTGTTTATTATTCTGGGAATACTTACATCCAACTTCAGCTAGGTTTCCTTCAGCTGTCCGGCCCATACAAGTCAGATCCTCGTATGTCCCTGATAACAAGACATTAAACTTCTCCTATTGCCCCTCCATCAAACCTGTGGGGAATATAAGTTGAGAAAGTGAACATTATTAGAGATTTGCCTTGCTGAGCCTTGTCAGAAGATATCAGTCCTGCCTCCATTTCCAACTGCTTAGTGGAAGGGGTAAAGAGTAAGGAGTACCTATCCCTCCATCCTCACTCTAGCCTGTGTGTGTGGAAGGAGAGAGTCCTGCAGGTTTCTAGTATCAGGCCATCTCTTCAGCTTCCCCAAATATCTCTGTTAATACCAACATAACAGATGTCATTATTCTTCTCATTTTATAGAGAAGAAAACTGAAGGAACCAGATGCTAAGTAACTTTTTCAGAGTCAATAATAAGCTAATTACTTATAAACTAATCTCAGAGTCACAGAAAGCTAATAAATAAGTGATAGAAGTCAGCAGCAGCTAAGTTGCTCAATGAATTGAGAGCCAAAACCAGAAATAAGTGGTCCTGGGTTCAATTTGAGTTCAGAATTTTATTGTATTTATTTAAAATATTTTTCCATGGTCACATGATTTATTTTCTCTACCTCCCTTCTTCCCTCCCCAATCCTGGAGCTGACAAGGAATTCCGCTGGATTATATATGCATTATCACTTAATATGTTTTTCCATTATTTATTTTTGTAATAAAGTAATCTTTTAAAACCAAACTGCTCAATCATATACTACTATAAATCATATGTTTTTCTTCTGCATTTCTACTCCCATGGTTCTTTCTCTTAATATGAATAGCATTCTTTCACATGAGTCTCTCAGGATTGTCCTGGATCATTGTATTGCTACTAGTAGCAAAATTGATTACATTTGATGGTTCCATAATGTTTCATTTGCTGTGTACAGTGTTCTATTGGTTCTGTTCATTTCACTCCTCATTAGTTCAAGGAGACCTTTCCAGGTCATATAGAAATCAAGCAGTTCATCGTTCCTTATTGCACTATAATATAACATCACCATCATATACCACAATTTGTTCAGCCATAACCCAATTGAGGGACAGCCCCTTATTTTTCATTTTGTTTTGCCACCACAAAGAGCACAGTTTTGAATAGTTTTGTACAACCATTTTTTATTATCTCTTTGGTGTACAAACCCAGTAGTGGTATTGCTGGATCAAAGGACATGCATTCTTTTAAAATCCTTTTGGCATAATTCCCAAATGCCTTCCAGAATGGTTGGATCAATCCACAACTCCAGCAGCAATGCATCAGTGTCACAATTTTGTCACATCTCCAACATTTATTATTTTCCTTTACTGTCATATTGGCCAATCTGCTAGGTGTGAAGTTGTACTTCAGTGTTGTTTTGATTTGCATTTTTCTCATCCAGATGGATTTAGAACATTTTTCATGTGAGTATTGATAGTTTTAATTTCCTTATCTGAAAGCTGCCTATTCATGTCTCTTGCCCATTTATCAATTGGGGGAAGGCTTGGTTTTTTGTAAAATTGATTTGGCTCCTTGTAAATTTGAGTAATTAGACCTTTATCAGAGGTTTTTGTTATAAAGATTCTTTTTTCCAAATGTGTAGCTTCCCTTCTCATTTTGGTTGCATTGGTTTTGTTTGGACAAAACCTTTTAAATTTAATATAATCAAAATTATTAATTTCATATTTTTAATATTCTCTATCTCTTGCTTGGTCTTAAAATCTTTCCTTTCCCATAGATCTGACAGGTATACTATTCTATATTTACCTAATTTACTTACAGTTTCCTTCTTTACATTTAAGTCATTTACCCATTCTGAATTTATCTTGGTGTAGGGCATGAGATGTTGATCTAAACCTAATCCCTCCCATACTATTTTCCAATTATCCCAGAAATTTTTGTCAAATAGTAGGTTTTTTCCCCACTGCGACAAAGCTGTGATCTTTGGGTTTATCATACACTATTTTGTTGAGGTCCCCCAAGTCTATTTCAATGAACCACCCTTCTGTCTCTTAACCAGTACCATATTGTTTCGATGATCACTGCTTTATGGTACAGGATAAGAGCTGGTATTTCTAAGCCACCACCTTTCATATTTTTTAATTAGTTCCCTTGACATTCTTAATTCTTTGTTCTTCCAGATCAACTTTGCTATTTTGTTCTAATTCTATAAAAAAGTTTTTGGTAATTTGATATGTATGACATTGAATAAGTAAATTAATTTAAGCAGTATTGTCATTTTTATTATATTAACTCATCTGACCAATGAAAAATTAATGTTTTTTTCCAATTATTCAGTTGTAGTTTTATTTGTGTGAAAAGTGTTTTGTAGTTGTGTTCATATAATACCTGAATTTGTCTTGACAAATAGATTTCCAAATATTTTATATTGTCTGTATCAGTGATAGGCAAACTTTTTAAAGAGGGGGCCAAAGGAAAGGAAATGCTCATCTGTCAGTCTGTTTCTAAGGCAACACTTTCAAAGTTTCATTGTATTGTATCCTACTCATTGTATTCACCATCAGATTAGGAATAATGTCCTGTGGCCAGATAGAACATTTCAGGGGGCTGCATCTGGCCCATAGGCCGTAGTTTGCCCATTACTGGTCTATAGTGATTTTAAAATGGAATTTCTTCTTCTTACTCTTGCTGCTGAATTTTGTTGGAAATATATAGAAATGTTGATGATTTATGTGGGTTTATTTTGTAACCTGCAGCTTTGCTAAAGTTATTAATTATTTCCACTAGCTTTTTAATTGATTTTTCAGATTCCCTAAGTATATCATCATATCATCTGCAAAGAATGATAATTTAGTTTCCTCATTACCTACTTTGATCCTTCCAATTTCTTTTTCTTCTCTATTTGCTACCAGTAACATTTCTAGTACAATATTTTATATTACTAGTAATAAAAGGTATCCTTGCTTCACTCTTAATCTTATTGAGAAGGCTTCTAACATTCCCCATTGCAGATGATTCTTGCTGATGATTTTAAATAAATATCACTTATGATTTTGAGTAAAACCCCTTTTATTCCTGTACTTTCTAGTGCTTTCAATTGGAATGAGTGTTGTCATTTTGTCAAAGGCTTTTTCTGCATCTAGTGAGCAGGAATAAACAACATTCAAAACAATCGGAACTTAGGTCTCACCTGACTGTCGGTCCAGTGACTCTATCCATTGCACCATATAGTTATCTTACCTATGATTGAAGGCTATCTATGACCTCATAGTCTGTGACCTTCTGGACCTCTTTATGCAACATTGTTTTTTTTAAACCTTTACCTTCCATCTTTTAATGAATACTGTGTGTATTAGTTCCAAAGTTGAAGAATGGTAAGGGATAGACAATGATGATAAGAGACTTGCTCAGGGTCACACAGCTGGACCTCCCATCTCTTGGTCTGGCTCTCAATACATTGAGCCACCTAGTTGCTCCATTTCTCTGTATCATTTTATTATTTTAACCATCTTCTTCATTTAGGTTACTCTTTTTCATATTTTTGCTCCTTTCATTATTCTGGTCTGTATGAATCTTCCTTCTTAGTCACCAGTAATAAATCAATATCATGTCTTAATCCCAAGAATATGTTGTGGGTCCACTTTTACTTTTTAAAATGCTCACCCTTGTTAATTTCATATTTTTTGATGAACATCATTATCATTTTTATACCTATAATTAAGTCTCAGATCTAGATCTATATATCCTGACTTATGGTCTTTCTCAAGAGCTCCAGTAAGATATTATCAACTGTATTAGATATATCCAAGTAGAAATATAATAGTTATTAAATTTGTTATGTCAAAAAAGGAATTTATTTTACTGTCAACACCACCTCCAAAGGAATATTGTCCTAAACTTACCTATTGCTGACAAGGGATATACTTTTTAGGCTTCAAATTCCTAGGCTTCAAACTTTAGGATCATACTCAAATCCTTCTCTATTTCTCATACCTAGTCTCCAAGAAATACTAATTTTAGTTACACCTTTGCTAGTTCTCTAATTATCTCCTAATCATTCTAGTTGATTCTCTCATCATCTGTTACTTGAAGTATTCCAAAAGTTTGCTGATTTATCCTCCTCTTTCAAGTTTTTTATTCTCTTCCATCTATTCTACACAGAGCTGCCAAGGTAAAATTCTGAAAGCATAAATATGACCATGTCATTTTCTTGCTTAAAAATGCACTGACTTCCTATTGATCCTAGGATAAAATATAAACTCCTTTGTTTGACATGTAATGCCCTTAATGATCTGTTTCTAACATACCAATGCAAGTTGCAAATTACTCCAGCCATTCTACATTCCAAACTGATTCAGTTACTTTTCTTCATACATAATATATCATCTTCCAACCTTGTGACTTTGCTTAGTTTATCCCATTCACAGAATTTTCTACTTATGTACCTTCATCTTTTAGAATCCAGATCTACCTCTAAAGTTCAACCTAGGATATTCTCTTTTCACACCATAACTCCCTTCAAGATACAACCATAAAATTACAGCCAGAAATGGTTCTTCCAAGTGCCTACTTACCCAAGCCCCCTGAATTTATTTTTTGAATTGACTTTACATATATTTGATATTTACTTATATTTGTATACTCTCAGTAGAATATAATCTTTTTCAGGTCAGTTACTCTCTACTTTTTGTATTTTTATCTCTAGCATCTACCTTTATTCCTGACAAATCTTAAAATGCTCATTTGAATGAATGACTTTCACAAAATATTTTCTATAGTAGACATCATTTTCACAATCGTAGAAAAGTCTAATCAATATGAAAAACATAAAATTTCTCTCCATCATCAATATTTGTGTTTTTGTACTACTTATCAATCTTTCTTTGAATGATTTGACTCCACAGCTTCCCCTCTCCATTAGAATATTACTTTAATCAAACTCAGTCCAAACTCCATCTTTTGTAAGAAGATTTTACTATACCACATTCCAGATATTCGACTCTTCAATTTTCTTTGTATCTTCCATATACTGAATTATTTACTCATTTTCTCACTCAGTAGAATACAAGCTCTTAGAAGGCAGGGACTATTTTTTATTTTGTTTTTGCTTTTCTTTGCAATCACAGAGCTTAGCAACTGGAACATAATAAGCAAATAAGTGCTTGTTAAATTATTTCGTTGATATCCACCAAACTTTTCCTAAAGTGAAGGCATAGGTTTTTACTTTTAATATTTTTTTAAATTTCTTTCCAGATTACATGTCAATATATATTCTTGAATCATTTTCTGATATTTTGTAATCTATCTTCTCTTCCTCCTTCTCACTCCTCCCTCTTCACCAAATTGGCAGATAAAATGAAATAGGTTATACATGTATTATCATACAATACATATTTCCATGTTCATCATTTTATGAAAGAAGGGCCTATGTTTATAGTACTATTTTTCTAGCAATGATGAGTAGTTATGATTCGTGCAATATCACTATCTCCAATGAATTTTAGCTGCAAGTAACATAAGGGCAGTATACATTAAGAACACAAGAAGATTATCTAACAGTGATGGCAAACCTATTAGAGACTTAGTACTCAAACTACAACCTTCACACTGCATGTGAGTCCCCCTCCTTACCCCAGACAAAGGAGGGAAGAAGTGGGCTGATGGGCAGAGGGGCAGGTGGTGTGAGAAATGTCCTTAGGTGTGTGTGGAGATGGGGAAGGAATCAGTCAGTCCCCTGTGCCATGCTCTAGCATGCATACCATAGGTTCATCAACATGGCTATATAGAAACTATAATGAGCATGCCTGGAAAAGAAAATGAAGATAATAATAATTGATGAATAGTCTAAATGACCCCTTAACAGAATGTCAAGAGCCTTAGAAGAAAGTATTCAGAAAGTTAAGCTGAATGTTTGTGGAGTACTTATGGGAAAATACAGAAAATGTTTTCACAGAATAAAGAGATATAGATGGGTTATGAAAAATCAACTTATTTTATCTTAAATTGGAGATATAATTCAAATCAGACAGATCAAAAAAGTATCAAGGTATCAGTTGGAACATAGAAGTGATTAATAAATGTTATACACACCAAAATAATAATAATAAAATTCTATGATCCCTTTATTTTATATATGGTTATCTGTGATATTCTTCGTAGATTCCAAAAGCAAAATACATTTTATTTCCTCATAATAGCATTCCAGAAGTAGTTTGGATGTGAACACAAATAGAAATTGGAGAGTTATCTGTTGTTGCTTCTGAGTTTATCAGTCACCTTTCCTGTTCTTAATAAATTGGAAAATGGCACATATTGGAATTTTGAGGATTTAAAAAAAACTCTTCAAACTATTTGTGGTAAGGAGCGATTTGGGAAGGGTTAGAAAAAGGTTTAAAAGATTGTTGCAATTATATTTAATTTATTTGCTGCAGACTAATTCATATTCTGATTTGACAATAATTACTTGATTAGGATCATATAATATTAGTATAATTATTTTATTTGTGAGCTGAATACAGAATTATAGAATCTCAAAACTAAAGAGAGCCTTAGAGGCTATTTAGGCCAATTCATATTTAAAAAAATAATTCCTTCTATGTGCCAAGTGATCATGCTACCTTAGCATAAAGATATCTAGAGAGAGAGAACTTACTAACTCATGAGGTAGTAAATCACATTTTTAAGCAGGTCTAATTATTTAGAGTTTGGACTCTTTGTTGTTATTGTTGTTTATTACTTTTTTCATCATTTCACATAAAGCTTAAATCTTCTCTTTACAACTTCCATCACTGATCCTCATTCTAGCCTCTGCAGTCAAGTAAACAAGTCTATCATACTGCAATGGATCCAGAGATGCAAATATATTCCACCTGGCAGCACTTTCAGATAATTGAATGTAGAGGCTTCAACTTCTGTAGCTCTTCTACAGGTTAAACATCACTATTTACACAATTTAAAAAACTGATGACTAAGACTTTCCCATGTTAATTACTTTCGGACCAACAGTGTTCTTCCTAATAATGTGTTTAAAATTGAACAAAATATTTCAGCTGTGGTCTGACCAGTATTTATACTGGTCAAACAGTCCTAGTCTTAGACAATATAACTGTCAATATGACCTATGATAAACTAGCCTTTTCTATTTTACTATTATTTCACTTTCTTAAGTTAAATTTTACAACCTGAGGAATAGACTTTGTATCTTTCTGCATTAAAATTCAAAGTATTACATTTAGGTCAAAGTTCAGTCCTCTTAAGAATTTTTAAAATCTCAACAAACACAAAGCCATTGCCTCCTACTCGTATCACCGATTTCCCAAAATACAGAATATCAGAATGAAAAATGATATTAGGGAATACTTAGTCTAACCTATACTTGAGCATGAATGCCCTTTAAAATATACCTGAAAATGTTCATCTGAACTTTACTGAAGTTTAAGCATATTCCATTCACGATTAGTTGTAATTTTGTCATACACCAGTCCTAAATTATATAATTACCTACTGTTTTTACTTATACTTAATTCTCTTCTTGGTACCAAGAAAAACAATTCTAATCTTTATTCCAAATAATCTTACTAGAGTTCATTTCTAATCATTTCCTTATCAAAGACCTTTTTAATTATTTTTATTTTTAGAACAAATTTCCATATAGGTTTTCCAAAGTTGTATGATCTGTCTTGTCTTCCTCATTTCTTCCCTCCTCCCACCTCCAGGAACTGACAAGCAATTCAATATGGGTTTATGCATGTATCCTCATGCAAAATATATTTCCATCTTATACGTTTTAAGTGAAGAATCTTATAAAACTGAAACCCCCAAAACATATATCCAAATAAACAAGTAATAAATCATATTATTTCATCTGCATTCCTATACAAACAGTTCTTCCTTTGGAAGTTATTTTTCATAAGTCCCTCAGAATTGTCCTGGATCATTGTATTGATGTTAGTAGCAAAGTTTTCCACATTTGATCATTCAACAATATTGCAGTTACTTTGTATAATGTTGATAATGGGTAAATTTCTCAAATATATAGAGAACTAAGTAAAGTTTATAAAAAATAATTACCATTCTCCAGTTGTTAAGGAGTCAGAGGATATGAATGGACAATTTTCAGAAGAAACAATGTTATCAATAGTCAAGGAAAAAAAACATTCTCAATCACTCTTGATTAGAGATACACATTTTAAAACAACTGTAAAACAGCACCTATTATCTATCATATTGGCTAATATGTCAGAAAAGGAAAATGATACATTTTGGAGGAGTTGTGGAAAATTGGGACAGTAAAACACTATTGGTGGAGTTCCAATCTGGAACTATGTCCAAAGGACTCTAAAATTGTGCATACCCTTTGATCCATCAAATCCATTACTAGGACTATATTCCAAATCATAAAAAGAGGGAAGAACCTATCTGTACAAAAATATTTATTGCCCCTCTTTTTGTGTTAACAAACATTTAGAACTTGAGTGGTTGCCCTTTAATGGGGGAATGACTAAAAAAGTCATGGTATATAAAATAGTTATGGAATAATATTGTGGTATAAGAAATGAAAGCAAGATGATTATAGAAAAATCTGGAAATATTTTTATGAACTAATGTAAAGAGAACTGATTGGAACTAGAAGTACATTGTATTCAATGACAAGAATATTTCTTGATGAAAAACTGTGAATGGTCTACCTATTCTCAGCAATACAGTGATACATAACAATCCCAGAGACTCATGGTGAACAATGACATCTACCTTCTGTGAAAAAACTGGAATCAAAATGCAGGCTGAAACATATTATAGTTAGCTTTCTTCTTTTTTCTTAATTTGAGGTCTCTTCTACAAAACAATTAAGATGGGAAAATGTTTCACATAATTACACATGTAAAGTTTATATCAGATTGATTGCCATTTCATTTTGGGAGCAGTATGAGGGGGGCATTGAGAGAGGAAGTCAGAAGAGGGAAGAGAACTTAGAACTCAAAACTTTTTTTAAAATTACTTTTAAATTATTTACATATAATAGGGGGAAACTATTATTTTAAAGTATACATGTTTTCTGTAGAAAAACCAAAAACATAATTTATAAATACCTTTCCTGATATATAGGTCATGGGAAGACACACAAGCCTCATTTTAGAA
Organism: Gracilinanus agilis; assembly: GCF_016433145.1. Taxonomy (NCBI): domain Eukaryota; kingdom Metazoa; phylum Chordata; class Mammalia; order Didelphimorphia; family Didelphidae; genus Gracilinanus; species Gracilinanus agilis. The sequence goes on along the minus strand of NC_058135.1, from coordinate 187,269,052 downwards.
AAAAATATAGACTTAAATCGCATCAAAGTAATTAGTTCTTTGACTTGAAATTTTATTTTCAAACCGGACTAAATGCATTAATGTTAGCTAATGTATCCCCTTGTCTATCTGTCATATAAAGTTTCCAGAGAAGGCAGCAAAGGATTAAGAGTGAAATTCAAATTTACACTTTCAACTGGTTGAAACATCACATGTCTCAAAATATTTACAAAAAAGCATTAGCAAAAGGCTAAGAAAGTAATATAAAACATTCACTAATGTATTTATAGAGGCGAAGTTATGATAAACATGAGCAAATTTAGCAAATTTTCAGTCAATATTTCACATCATTTATATTAAATGGCATTGTTTCGGCAAAACATTTTTATCTTATTTCTTCAGAGCTTTTCTTTTTACCTAAATTATGAGTACTAGTTCTTCATTTTTATCACAAATATATGGGCAGAGTTTAAGAGATTGGAGATAAGAGTTTAAGACAAAGACACACACACACAAACTCCAATTTTCAAAATTAAAAATATAACATATAAGAAATGGAAATTTTGAGTCTTTGTGTCAGAGTGTCCACTAATCACTTTATATTACCTTATGGTAGCCTAGAAAATAGTTTACTTTAACAAATGAAAAAGAAAATATTTTAGCCAACATGATTACCTGTGACAATCTAAAATTATACTTCTTTCTCTTTCTTCTCACCACATTTGTTTTGAATTCTTAGTGAAATGTCTTTGATAATCTTATTGGTCATTTAATGAGAATATCATTTTAGTATTGTGGTATTTTCTGTGGATGGCTGTATTGAAAGCAGAAGTAGAGATGAGACAACTAGAGAAATTAGATGTTGTTTGTTGCCTGAATCTCAAAAGAATTTGTTACTGCGTATTTCGAGAGACAATGTATTTGATGCATTTCTGTTTTCCTCAATACAATGGAACTGCATTTTCACCTATTTGACCAACTTTCATTGGAAATCACACAAGCCTGTCAAGTAAGAAGAAGAGATTAGGACAATTTCAAATAGGTTACTAAAATAGAGACAAACAATAATTGCAAGTAATGACTATTTCCTTACCTTGAAAGTAAGTGATCTAGTCAGGCCATGCCTAGTCAGGACAATTTAAATAAGTTAAAATACAGAAAACTAGAAAACTCTAAAGGCCATTATATATTTTTATATAATTGAAATTGAAATTAGTAATTGTTTCAGGGACATTATATTGGGGATCTCTTTGTTGTAGTTATTTTAAGAGTTGAGTATTAACAATATCTAAAAAATGTTGACAAAAATTCTATTGCAATGAGATACTGGGGAAAATACAAGCACTTAGTAAATAAGACTAGGGATATGATGAACTTTGGGTTCTAGTTATATAGAAACTCAACATTCGCAGTCATTGAATAATGATTTAAAATCAAAACTGCGTATCAAATATTCCTATGACACTTCAATACTAATGAAGAAGCCTCTGTGATTGGCATGACATACTGCTTACAGTTTCTCTGCTTATCTCATAACACTGAAGTGAATGCAGTGATGGGACAAAAAAGATTGAGAATCATTGTTCCAGTCTTTGACTTGAATCATCGCTTGTAATTGGTGGAGAGAGATATAAGCAAACAGAAAAGTTAGAAGTATATAAAACTCCTTTTTTTAAAGAGTGGGCAGGTAAATATTTTTTAATATGATTATATAATTTATACTGAAAGTGACCTTATCAGTTTCCATTTTATTTCATTTTCATTTCATTATTTTCATCAGCCTTTCGGTTTAGACATAATTAGCATAAAATCTTATAAAAAAAGATACTTAAAGCTATGCAAGTTGATTTCAAATCTGACACTGTGTTCTTTGCACTATATGGCATTGTAAACTTTGAGAAAGTATTATTATTTTATTATTATTCCTATTGACTCCCAGAGGAGCATAGGGCCCCAACCATCTCACGCCAATGGACTCTGTTCTGGGCAAATTCCCCCAACTGGGCATCTGACGCCAACGGACTCTGTTCTGGGCAACTTCCACCAACTGGGCATATCTTTGCCAGGTCTGTTTTGGCCTTCCGACTTTTCTCCTCCCTGGTGGGTTCCATATTTTTTTTTCATAGCGTCCTGACTGATGGGATACTGAATTGTTCTTTCCCAGAGTCTGGTATTAGAGATCTTTTCAGGTCATCTGATGTTCAAGATTTGACATAGGCCTGGAGTTTGTTGGCTTTTGCCAGCAGGCGTCGTGGACTCTGTTGGAGAGCAATCTTCCAGACTAAGCGATCCTTGGTTTTGTTGGTTTAATGAGGTTGCAGTTTCTATAGCAAGTGAGATTTTTACAGGGTGAGGTTGCTAGCCTCTCGCCCAACCCTCCTTTTTCAGCCGGGCTTGGGACCCTCCTTGGCGGAGTTTTGAGAAAGTATACAGCATAAATAATTAGAAGACTAGTGTATATTAAGAGTACATGAAAAAATCAAGTGCTTTATGATTTAGTTTATTAAGAAAAAATTCTTTTGGGATTGAATCTTAATTTATAATTCTTCATTTAAAAAAATTAAAAGAGCTGGCCAAAGAAGGAAAAGGCATATGCCACATTGGTTGCCTATTTTCTTTCCCATACATCCTTCCTTAGCCACTCCTTCCATGTATTCATTTACTGGACTCTCTACAGATATACCTCATCTCTTTATGGTTCTTTGTCCAACAAGAGCAAGTGCTTCCTTGGTACAAACTTATACCCTCTGTGATATCACTTTTCTGATTCTTTCTGATTGGCCAGATTTCACCTCCTTCTTTGTCTGAGGAAAGTCTTCCAGCCACTGGAAGTCACATAGGGCAAGAGGCAAGCTTCTTCCTCCTTCCAAAAAGCCAGGAGGCTTCTGGACTCCTTCAAGAGTGCAACATTTGTCCCCCTCATACAGATAAGACTCAGACCTTCTTCTAGGTATAATCAAGAGGTATAGGCAGAACCAAAACCCAAATTTACTAGAGAATCAGTTTTCAAATTCAGTATGAAACTTCATTTTTAAAACGCTAAGACTGTGCTTAAGGTACTAGGAAAGGGGAATACAAACTGGTATTAAATTCTCAGAAGTTTGATGAGTTGTATGCAGTCATTTTTCAAAAATCATCTTCTGTAAATACAATAATAAATATTCTGTAAATACTATTTTCTATTCCATATTTGTGGGAAGCCAATAAGAGAATAGATAAAAATCTGAGACCCCTCTTTTGACACCTCTTATGATCCATGCCTTTTCTTATTGGAAAAACATTATAGAGTTATTGGAAAGTCCATACTCAGACCAGAAGCTACTGAGTTAACAATTTCTCTCCTTGATAATTAAGAAGTCCAAACCCTAAAAAATATATTACTTAGATAAGGATTGGAGCCAGACAATTTAGTCCAGACTATCTGACCAGGTGCAGATCTGTAAATCAAGGCAGAACGCAATTAGTAAACATCTCCATGAAATTTATTTCTGCTCCCAGAAGTAAACCCCTACTAATTGGTGGTTGGAATTTGGCCCTTGTCCTTGCACCTATATCTCTACTTTTTAGACTTTAATGGATTGTGTATGATTTGTAACCCCATTCACAGCTGTTATTCTTTCTTTGTGTTCTTTGTTTGAAACCAGTATAAAATAAAGTCCAAATCCCATTGCGTTAGAACAGCATGGGCTAACCACTAGTCTAGTTGTTCTCATTTTCTTTCTCCTGCTTTAACCATCCTATGCCACCACGCCGCTCAGGACCCCAAAAAATCATATAGAGGCATGGCCCCCTATACATATTAATGATATTTTTCTGTGATTTTTATGGAATCTCAGAAATTTATAATTTCTTGGCATATTGTGCCTATTTCATTTTAGTTTTTTTCCTTGTTTCAGGTTAAAAAAGTAATTCTGACAGTGTTAGCCACTGGCTTATTTTAAAACTGCCTTGTGAGTATACTTTGAACCAGGAGTTAATTCCTCCTTTTTCAAACTGAAACTGTACCTTTACCTCTTAGAAAAATAGTGAGTAGGGGAGCATGTTTCAAATGGTACCACTAAAAACTATTGTGATTTTATTGTGGGAAAGTTTGATTTAAGAGTGAATATATACCAAAGATTGAAAAGAAGAGTTAGTTGAATTTAACTGTTTTTTTTAGTAAATCATAGAAATTTTATGATGAACAGAATCTCACACTTTATTTTAGTCAGCCCACATATGAACCCTAGAATCCTCACTAAAATTACCTAACCTTTGCTTGAGAGGAATGAGAATTGAAAACTTAGGAACTCAAGGCAGATTTTTAATAATCATTTTCTGGCACTTTTGTGATCCATATTCTTTCTCTCTTTCCTTCCCCTCCCCATGAGATGGCAGGTAATATGATATAAGCTGAACATGTGTTGACAAACAAATACACTTTTCTGTTTCTCATTTTGTAGAAAAACAAATATTATTTATATAAGAGAAAAATTTGTGGAGGAAATAAAGAATGGTATGCTTCAATCTGCATTCAGACTTCATCGATTCCTTTTATGGTGGTATTCATTTTATAAAATAATTTGAGTTCCAAATCCTCTCCCTTCCTCTCATTCCTCAATGGGTGGGAGACCCATTGAGAATGCAAAAGATGTGATATTAATTATACATGTGAAACCCAAGAAACTTTAGTATGCATTGTATCCCATCAGAAACTTGAGGCAGGCTGATCCAACATCAGGCTATTTCAATAATCCAACCATTAGGTGATTAGGTTCTGCATTAGAATATTGACTGTCTGATTGGAGAAATGGAAGCCTATATGAGAGGTGATGCAAAGGTTAACCTGCCAAGACCTTAGCAGTAGATTGGAGGGAGGGAGAATTCTTCCTATATGGATCCTGGAGGCTGGGTTTCTCAAAATTAGAAGTACCCATAAGAGAACTATTAATTGGCCCATGTAGCCTTTAATGATCTTTTCAATTCTATATTCTATTCTATATTCCTTAGGTATCTATATGTTGTTTTTGGACCCTTGTTTAAGCAGATTGTCCTACATTTGAATATATTCATTCATTTATTCATTCAACATGTATTGAGTACTTAACTATTTTAAGGCACTGTGCTACACACTGTAATGCTCAAGGTGTCTAACGCTAGGAATGCACTTATTCTAAAATTAATATAACTTTTATTAAGAGAGAAAAGAAAGCACAATTTTATCCTAAAATTTAACTGTGATTTCCCTCTAATTTGAGGAAAAGCAAATTGATACTTAGTTGCTATGTTAAAAATCACAATTTACTCCCACGTATTAATCTTGAAGTTTCAACTGCATTACTTAGCTTCTAGAACTTTGTTAAAATATTGACCAACTCCTCCCACTTAGCCAATTTTTATTCTCTTGCCTACCCATACCATATTTCACATATGCATATTCTCCTCTTGTACTGCCTCTTCCTCTTTTTCTCCCTTCATTGACCTAATTAGTGTTAATGATCTTTTCACCTAAGAGGTTGCCAGAAACATTTTTTTCCTAATAGGGCTTATAGTGGCAAGAGAACTGCATTTGTAGTATAGAATTTTTGGCCTGAGGAGTAGAAAGCCAAGGGCAATTACTCCCTCTTTAACTATTATGGCATTCACCCCTGGTTTCTTCTATGCAAAACAATGATACCAATTGTCAGCGACATGTTCAGAGGATCCAGTTAAGTACAAGACATGTCACTAGTCCTTCAGGTGATTTCAAATGAAGTAAAAGTATCTCTTCCCTGTAGGAGAAAATTTAATGAAGAAGGAATAAACACGGGACTCTCACAGCAACTACTGGGCCTGAGATCAGTCCAACATCCAGGGAATAGTAGCTAAGAAACTATTTTGGCTGATTTTTCCCCAAGGAAATTTTTAGTGGCTTTGCCTTTATATAGGCATAAGGTTTAAAAAATGAATAATGAAAATTTATTAATCAGAAACAACCAATTACCATTGTGTAAAGGAATATGCATATATGCTCGATAGCCAATGATTTAGTTCTAGGAGTATTAGATGTGTAACCAAATATCTGAACTCAAATCTTGACACAAACTTTATCAGGGTGTCTCTAGGCAAGTACCCTAACTGAACTCTGTCTCACTTTCCTCATCTGTGAAAGGAGTTAATTACACCCATCTCGAAGTAACAGTATGATGCTCAAATGAAATATAAATGTTAGCACTTATTAAATTCATGCAAAGGAGTTCCTGAAGTAAAGTTAGGTTTTATAATCTCTGGATAATGCTTCTATAAAAAGATTCAGATTTATCCTAAATAATTGATTGCACACACACACACACACACACACACACACACACACACACACACACATCCCAAGAATGGAGATTCAATGCACATACACATAAATATAGCTGGGAATTGTGGAAAGAATTAATGACCACTTTGTGAAATCCTGGATTAGAGTCTCAGTTCTGTCAGCTACTAGCTGCCTTTCATAGGCTAAGTAACCTCACCTCTCAGATTCTCACTTTCTTCATACGTAAAACAAGTATGCTGAATAAGATGATATTTGGAGATCCTTTTAGTTCTAACATTCTGATTTTGTTAATTGATTGGGGACTTCCTATAGATATCAGAAGCTTTACCATTTCTTTTCCTAGTATCAAAAATGAAGATATAAGGTTAGACTCCAAAGAACAAGAAAGTAATCTATAAAGCTATTATAATTCTCCAAACTGAAACTTAAATTCATATTCATCTCAAAACTAAAAATGTATGCATATAAATGCACACAAACACAAAAGAAAAAAGAATAAAAAGGAAGACAAGAATTGGGATAGTTATTGAGTGAATAGATGAACAGCAACAGTGAGGAAGGAGAAATTCTTAACAAATGTATCCTTTCCCTTGTCTATGAAAGTGGCCTATAATCAACAATCCTAGTCAATTTGTACTAGAAATGCTAGCTATCACAATAAGTGGAGAAGAAATGTAGGAATTAGAATAGGTGACAAGGAAATGAAGAAATCACTTTTGTTTAGAAAATATGATAATATACCTAGAAAATCTTAGAGGATCAACCAAAAAAAATCAAAACAATTAACAATTTTAGCAAAGTTGCAAAATATAAAATAAACTCACAAAATCATTGGTATTTCTCCACACTAACAATACGAGAAAGAAAGAGAAATCCCAATAAAAATATCCGGGAATCTACTTGCAAAGACAAATTCAGGGGCAATATAATCACAACTACAGAACACTTTTCACATGAGTAAAGTTAAGTCTAAAGAACTGGAAAAACATTAATTCATTGAGTAAGCTGAGCCAAATGTAATAAAAATAATATTTCTTCCTAAATTAATTAATTTACTCAAACTACCCAAGAATTATCTTCTAGAGCTAGAAAAAATAAAAACAAAAGAAATGAAAAAATGAAGGAAGGTAGTTCAGCTGTACTAGATCTTAAGTTATATTATAAAGTGGCAATCATGAATTCAATCTGGTACCGGCTAACAATGGCATAGATTAGACATTCAACAAGCAACAGTAAATGGCCTTAGTAGCCTATTGTGTTACAAACCCAAAGATACAAGCTTTAGGGGAAACTTCCTTTTTGTAAAAACTGTTAGAAAAACTGGAAAACAATATGGCAAAAAATAGACATTAGACCACCACCTCAGGCCATATTCCAAGGTAAAGTTAAAATAGATGTATGACTTAGAAATAAAAGGTGACACCATAAACAAATTGGAGGAGCAGAAAATAGTTGACCTATTAGACCTATCTATATGAAAATAATGTAGTTTAAAATAAAGTAGACATATTATAAGATTTAAAATAGATAACTTTCACAAAATTAAATTTAAATTTAAAAAATTTATGCACAAGCAAAAGCATACCCACAAGGATTAAAAGATCAACAACAAACTGGAAAAGATCTTTATAGCAAGTCTGGCAAAATCTTCACTTCTTAAATACAAAGAGAACTGAGTCAAATTCATGAGACTATAAAGCAAAGCATTTTCATATTGACAAATGGCCAAAAGAATGTGACCAGGCATTTCTTGGATGATGAAATTAAACTATCTTCAGTCATATGAAAAATGCTCCAAATCACCATTAATTAGAGAAATGAAAATTAGAACAACTCTGAGTTAGCATCTCACACCTATCAGACTGACTGACAAGACAAAAAAGAAACATGTTAAATGTTGGAGAGGATTTGGCATATAAGGACACAATAAATGGCTGGTGGAGTTGTGAACTAATATAATTATTCTGGAGAGCAAGCTGTAACCATTTCCAAAGGAACATAATAGTGCACATACTGTTTTATCCAGCAATACCACTACTAGGCCTGTATCCCAAAGAGATCAAAGATAGGGAAAAAGAGCCTATCTGTATAACATTATTTCTAGAAGCTATTTTTGTGGTGGTAAAGAACCGGAAACTGAAGGGATGCCCATCAATTAGGAATAGCTGAAAAAGTTATGGTTTATGTTTGTAATAGGATACTACTATGCCATAAGAAATGAGAAGCAGTGACAAAAAAAAAAACCTGGAAAACTTGTTTGAGGTGATGTAAAAAAAAAGAAGTGACCAGAACAAGGAGAACAATGTACACAGTAATAGCAATAATGTTTGATAACTAACTACAAATAACTTAGCTATTATCAAAAGGCAAGAATCCAGGACATGTTTTTCTTTTCAACCCTATTTCCTGTTTTCCTTCAGTTCTCAGATGGCAATCCACCTCAGATGATGAAACACCTTCGAAAAGAAACACTTTCCCAACTCCCCTAATTCTAGTATATTTCTTACGTTAATTGTCTCCAATCAATTGTATACATATATTTTTGGTTTATGATTATTTTTGTTGTTTCTTACATTAAAGACAGATCCTTAAGGACAATAACTATTTCTTGCTTTGTTTTTGTTTTGTTTTTCCTTTCCATGTATCCTTAGTAATTAGTAAAATCCTTGGCATATAGTAGGTGCTTAATAAATGCCAATTGTTGATTTGATCAGACTACTATTCCTAAGCTTGACCTTTTTATAAAGTTTCTAAAATTTCCAAGATAGAGAATTCCTGAATTTAAGAGTTGAGGCACTGAGGTGGCAGAATGTCTCCTCAACAGCTCTGTTTCAGGCTTAGCTCTCAAGTACTTAGTCCTACCCTATAGAAGTCTTTCTCAGGTTCCTCCAGTTATTAAGTCTTTCTCAAGCACCTGAAATAATCTCTAATCTACACTGTATTTATTTGTCGGTGTATATGTTACTTTCCTACAGTCAATGATAATCTCCTTGAGAGTAAAAACTATTATGCTTATCTTGTATCTATCCAGAGTCCATGTTCCATATTGGATAGACAGAGAATTGATATCAGAATCACAAAGATAATTCAAGTCTTGCCTCTAACTAGTACTAACCATTTGACCTGGGCCAAATCTCTCTGGTCCTTAACCTTTCCATACAATAGTCAGTTCTTGAAGACACTAAGTCTTTAGAGCAGCTAACTATCTTCCTGGCTAGATGGTTTCCTGACTGGGCATACTCTATACTAAAGCAGAGGACATTTCCTTATTAGAATCTCCCTATAATAATGAAAATACAGGTTCAAAAAAAATCTCCAATGTCATCAGTCCATGAGATATAATGAATATAGAAGTAACCAAGTTTCCTTAGAATCAAAATAACCTGGTTTTCAGTCTAGTATTTAATATATACTGGCTATGTGACTTTTCAGTATCCCATATAACAAAACCTCAAGGTTTCTAAGTTGTAGAACTTTATTTGTTCTTTATTTGTGGAGGGATAATTCTCACTAATGAAATTGCCACCCTAAACAAAATGAAAATCCCCAGCACCTAGCCCAGTGCTTGGAACATAGTCCACATTGAATAAATATTTGTTCTCATTAGTTGCTCATCTTTATCATCTTAAATTGTTTTTACCATAAACTTAAGAGGAAAAGTAATAAGAACAAAGACTTGGTGAACTACTTAAAAGAAAGTTTTATGTACATATATTTTCTATTAGGAGAAATGCAAATGTGGAAAAGAAATTGCTTTTATACAAAATAAAGTAAGATATTGGCAAAGGCAGGAATATATTAACATATTATTACTTTGCATTATATACTGCCTTATGATTATATTTCCATTTTTAAGTATTGAATAATGATTATTAACAGCTTTTGGGTAATTAAACATTTTGTATTTTAAATGATTATTTTTGAAAGACATTATGAAAGCATTTATAAATATTACCCTTGTTCTGCTCATTTTGTAAGAGAATTATGTGGGTATTTCAATTATTGGGAAAATTTAATATCATTCAATACTGTCATGTGTTTGAAACTTCACAAAGGAGCATAGATATTAAGCTGAGAAATTACTCTTTCATGTTTGTTGCTGAACTGCCATAATACGTGAACTAATATATACCTTAGAAGGGTTAGCAAATTTCATAGAAGAAAAATCAAATGGTAACTTCTGTATGGATTTCAAACAATCACTATACAAAGATGGAATTTTTTTGGTTTTCATAAGATTGGAGAAGTGGGGGTGATGGGGAGAGTGTTGTACTAAATTGTATCCTGTTACATACACAGATATACATATTAGTTGTAACCTTAGCAACAGAATTACTTCAAATAATAGCAATTTATGACTATCCCCCCCCCCGATAATTCAATAGTATTATGTGATGGAAAAACTCCACCGATTTGACAGTCCAGTATATTTTATGGAGAATAGCTTGAAATTTGGAACTCAAATGATTTTCCTACTGATTTAAATGATGTTGAACATAAATTGGCTTTAATGGGACGGTTTGGAAAAAAATTTATTATCTTGGATCAGCTAAAATATATCATAAAACATGATATTTTTCATATTAATAAAGAATACATGCCCTGTGGTGATGTTTTCTTGTATGCTCCAAATATGCATTGTTTTAATAAGATTGCTAGGAGCACAATTCAGGTATTCAGTTTGGGGTGGAACATTTTAGTAGGGATATTTCAAAGTCAAAGAATGTCTAAGGGAAGAAAAAAGAGGTCTTTGGCTTGCCTCAATGCTTGGCATATCTTTATGACTTTCTCTTTAGTCTCCTTTGCTAGATCATCAGCCATATGCTGGCCCTTACCTCAGGATATATATGTCAAGATTTTATCCTCTATCATCTTTTCTTTCTCCACCCTCTCTGCTGTTCATCTGGTTAATCCCATCATTTTAATTACTATCTCTGAAAATTATTGAAATCTTTATTAATAGTATAAATCTCTTTTCTGAACTCTGATCCTGTACCACCTAATAGAAAAGAATGAAATACAGTATCTCAAATGTAACATGTCCAAAATATCCTTGATTAAATTTTCTCAAAAACTGATCCTGCTACGAGACATCTCTTTCTATAAAAGGTTCGAACATCTTTTCAGGCACTCAAATTCATGACCTCAGAAATAGTGTACATAGTACAATAAGTAGAGCACTGAACTTGGAATGAGAGAGAATCGAAGTCCAATTTGACCTCACTTACTTACTAACTGTGACCCTGGCAAGATCTGTAACCTTTACCTGCCTCAATTTTTTCATAAAAATTTCAATTGTTGAAAATTGCATTGATAAGTAATCTGGAAAAAAACCCTAAAAGTTGAAAAATAAAAAGACAGAATCAGCAAATGTCAGCAGAACCAAACTGAGAAACCGTGGCTATTAGAGGGACATAGGAGAGATTTCACAGAATCCAGCTAGAGAAGTGGATAAAGGACAGAAAGATGTAGTAAGAAAATAAAAGTGAAATATCTGCCTGACTCCTCTAATGAAGAGCTGAATAGTTAAGCTTTGTGCAAAGAAAAGGTACAATTCCACCCTTTTAAGACTGATAGTAATAGGACAATAAATGGTAGCTCTACATTATTATTGGTAATATTTTCCATTTTTATAGTATTCTCCATTTTCATCCTTGTATTCCCTTTGACAAGTTTCTTGGTTGGATATCTTGCTAAAATTTCCCTAAACTGATTTTATCCTCCACTGATTCTCTCAGATTTATGAAATGATATTGCATGTAATCATTCATCATCTTTCTCAATAATACATTGTAGACAAGCTTTTACTGCAATCTAAAGCTCTCTAAATTTAAGAAATTGGAATATTTGATGACCAACTGCTTTCAAGGTTCTCTTGATCTTCTTGTGAAAATTAATTAACACTACTGGATGAAATTGTGAAATTATATTTGGGTGCAAGTTTAGCTGGTGCCAATTTCTCTTACTTATTTTTCATTTTTGATGATTAAATCTCTTCAAAATACCAAACCTTATTTATAATCATGTCTATTTCTCATTTTCTGTAAATTCTTATCTAAGCTCAGGTTATTCAAAGATATGACTATATATACACAACTAATCCATACAAAACTCATATTTTGAAATCTATAAAAATGAATTAGGGGGCAGCTGGGTAGCTCAGTGGAGTGAGAGTCAGGCCTAGAGACAGGAGGTCCTAGGTTCAAATCTGGTCTCAGCCACTTCCCAGCTGTGTGACCCTGGGCAAGTCACTTGACCCCCATTGCCCACCCTTACCAATCTTCCACCTATGAGACAATACACCGAAGTACAAGGGTTTAAAAAATGAATTAAATAACATTCTTTATGATCCCATTTGCTGCTTTTAAAGTCCAGATCTTATCATGTTTATGATGTAAAATTGTGAAGTTTCTCTATAATCTAAAATTCTTTGACTTCTCTGATTTCTTTCTGCTGAATCATAATTGCATTTCACTTTCCCCCAATTTTCACCTTTTCTTTATTCACTTGAAGAATGTCATAAAGTTCTTTAAATTTTCAAAATCATTATTTGTTTAAATTTATGCTTCTTTAAAAATTTTTTCAATTACAAATCATTTCCCTCCTCTTATGGCCTCTCACAACCGCTAAGAAGGCAAACAATATATATCAATTATGAGGGTGGAATTGTTTAAAGTATATTCCTATATTTGCCATATTGCAAAAAAATAAAAATAAGGAAAATGAGAAAATTATTCTTCAATTTGCACTGAATTCATCAGTTCTCTCTCTGGAGATGGACTGCACTTTTTTCTTCAGGAGTTCTTTGAAGTTGTCTTAGACTGTATTATTGATCAAAATAACCAAGTCTTTCACAAGTGATTATCATTACAACATTGCTGTCATTTTGCACAAAATTCTTCCAGTTTTAATTTCACTTTCTACCAGATTATATAGGTCTTGCCTTTTTTTCAAAATGAAACCACCACCTCTTCATTTATTACAGAATAATAGAACTCCATCACAATCATATGGCATGACTTATTCAGGCATTATCAAATTTTGAGCATCCCTTCAATTTCTAATTCCTTTTTACAACAAAAAAAATAGATACTAAAATATTCTTGTATATATAGATCTTTTCCCTTCATTTGTAATCTAATTGGATTAAAAACCTAGTAGTGGTACTGCTGAATCAAAAGGAATGCATACTTTTATAGTCCTTTGTGCATGGTTCCAAATTATTCTACAAAAAAGGTTGGAGGATCAGTTCACAACTCTACCAAATAATTCTTTACTGTCTCTATTCCCCCCTACCCCTCCATCACTTGCCATTTTTGATAGGTATGAGGCAGTACCACAGAGCTGTTTTAATTTTCATTCTTCTTCAATCCAAAGGGATTTAGAAAATGATTTAAATATATTAAAGAGAGTTTGGATTTCTGCTTCTGAAAACTGACTATTCATATTCTTTGGCCATTTATCCATTGGGGGATAGGTATTTTTAATAAATCTTACTCATTTTTCTATGTATTTCAGATATGAGGTCTCTATCACACACACACACACACACATATATATATATATATGTATAAGTTGTTTTTACTTCATTCTTTATGACACCTTTTAGCAAAATGTGATTTTCCTGATCATGATTATCACTTTAATTTTGTCTATTTTTTCTTTTAATTTGCTGACATCTTGATTACTACCCTTGGCTTTTTAAAAAATTTTATTTCAACTGAAGTATAATAGATTCTGCACTAGTACTTTATTTTATCTCTGTGCATATTTCTATTTCAATTGTGTTCTTATAAACCACATAGTGTTGGATTCCAGTTCCTAATTTTTTTAGTTATATACTTCTATAGGAGGAGTGAGCTCATCTCATTCACATTCACAGTGATTATTATTGTTTATTTTCTTCCATCCCTTTAAATTCTTAAAAAAATAAGTAACTCTTACTTTCTATCTTAGAACCAAAGTATTGGTTCTAAGGCATAAGAGTGGTAAGGGATAGGCTATGCGGTTTAAGTGACTTGCCTAGGGAGACACAACTAGGAAATATATGAGACCAGATTTGAGCCTGGGACCTCACTTCTCTAGGACTGGCTATCAATCCATTGAGCCACCCAGATGGCCTGTACCATTTACTTCTGTTCATTCTTCTTCACTTTTTATCCTGACCCTCCCCAAAGGCCAATTTTACTTCTAACCATTGCCTCCCTTATTCTACCTCCCTTTTTACCACCTCAACTTTCTCTCATCCCTTTCCCTTTTAATATATTTCTACACAAAATTCAGTGTGTATACATATAAATTTTTTTGAATGAATTCCTATGGGAATGAAATTCATGCATAGTATAGCCTACTACCTTATTTCCCTTTCACTGTAAAAGCTCTCCCTTGTGTGCCTCTTTTATGTGAAAAATTTTCCCTATTCTCCCTTCCCACCTTCCTCCTTTTATTCTAAGGTATCCTTCATTTTTTGGAGCTCTTTTCAATATAATTTTTCCTTATAGATACCCTCTATATAAATGTCTTCTTAATTTACCAATAATGATGAATTTCTTAGGAGCTACATGAATCATCTGAATCATCTTCCCTGTTGGAAGATAGGCAGATTAGCATTATCGAGTCCCTTATGATTTCTCTTTCATATTTTCCATTTTATGCTTTTCTTGAATCTTGTGTTTGAAAGTCAGATTTTCTATTCAATTCTAGTCTTTTGATCAAGAAATCTTGAACATTTTCTGTCTCATTAAGGAACCATTTTATATTGAAGAATTACACTTACTTTTGCTGAGTAGGTTATACTTGGTTGCATTCCTATCTCCTTTTTCTTCCCATATACCATTTTCCCAACCATTTTCTCCTTTAACATGGAAGCCACTGTATCTTGTGTGATCCTAATTGTGACTTCACAATATTTGAATTGTTTCTTTCTGACAATTTCCTATATTTTCTTTTATTTTTGAGCTATAACATTCCTTTTAATTTTCATTTTGTTATCTGACTCAGGAGATGATCAATGCATTCTTTCTTTCAATTTTTATTTTACCATCTATATTTAAGATATTGATGTACTTTTCTTTATAATTTTTTTGAAATATGATACTCATTTTTATCAGACCTATGTGATAACCCAATAATTCTTAAATTATCTGTCATTGATCTATTTTTCATGTCAGTTGTTCTTCTGATGAGATATTTCACATTTTCTTCTTTTTTCTTTTTTTTCTTCATTTTGTTGTTTCTTGAAATCTCATGGAGCCATCCAATTATATCCAATTATAATTTTTAAGGAATTTTTATTTTCAGTAAGCTTTTGTACCTCTTTTATCATTTGGCTTGTTCTACTTTAAAGAAGTTCTTTTCTTTGGTGAATTTTTGTACCTCTTAAAATTGAGCCAATTGTGATTTTTAAGATGATACTTTCTTCCTTTTATTAAATATCTTTTACCTAGCTGTTACTTCTCCTTTCACATTTTTTTCCTCCTCATTCTAATTTTCCCTCAATTTTCTTACTTTTATCATTTTCTTAACTCTTTTAGGAATTATTATTGGGCTTCTGTACAAATAACATTTTCCTTTGAGGCTATGGTTACAGATGTGTTCAAATTAGTGTCTTCTTCTGTGTTTGTGTGTTGGTCTTCCCTAATATCATAGTAGCCTTTTGTAGTTATTTTTTTTCTTTTGTGGCATTGAGATTGTTATTGTTATTTTTCCAACTTATTTGTACATTTTGTATTTTATGTTAAAATGGGGTTCTTATCACCTAGAAATGGAAAAATTATCCCACGCTTAAGACATTTTTCCTGCTGCTATTTTCCAAGCTATTTCTGGGGGATTGTATGAGCCAGAGTGAGGTGTGGTAACTGCTTTCCTGATTTGTGCTACTTTACCCAGCAGGAGTCCCTGTTCTCCTTCAGCTACAAGCATTAGCATGCCTCTTTATACTGGAACTATGACTAGGTCACCTGCTTCACTGAAGATTCCTTGCTAGTACTGTTCTTAGCCTTGGAACTACAACCATTTTCTGCTCCCTTGTCCCAAACCATTAGTCATCCTTTCTGCTGAATTGTGATCAATATCTGTGTATTGACAATCAAATTGCCAATCAGTGTCATCAATACCATTTCCAAAAAAAGGGTCAGCTGTAATTAATTCATTACCAATTGTCTGACTCTGTTAACATCTCTGGGCTGAGACTATCCAATGTTTCTGCTACTCCCACTAGTATTGCTGCTGCTGTGTCCAAACATTTCTGAGCAGGACTCCATTCCAGCATAACAAACCTGCCACTCTCCAAAGATTTTTCAGGCTATCATTCTGATTTTTTGTTGGTTCTACCATTTCAAAATTTGATTGAAGGCCTTATTTTAAAGGGCTTTTTTGAGGGGAATATCAAGAGAGTTTAGCTGTGTTCCTACCTCTAATTTGTCATTGTCTTTGCCTCTCTCAAGTTCTCCATGAAATTTTTCTATCATTTCTTTTTCAGCAACTGATGTCAATATATTCATAGAGTGATATATTTTACACATTAAAATAATAGCATAATTTCTGATGACCAATGTCCCATTAAGTAATTGAGAATCCAAAATATCAATCAAATTTACTAATATTTAGACACACAAAATATTGATGGGTTTTTGTCATTTGAAACCGGTTACTTGGTGATATCTCCATATTTTTTAATTTCATCATACTATATTTAAAACTATTCTATGATCCTTGGCAATATCTGTCTGCCTCTTCTCTTTCCCACATACTCAAAATAGGCATTTCCAGGACTCTATGCCTTTCTTTCCTCCGTATAATTTATTCTCATTTTTTGTCATATGTAACTGAATGAATTCCAGAATTTATTACTTTTATCTGTAAAATTTCATTTACCCAATGTGTTCCAGTGTTTTACCTTTTACTCAATGCAGGGTAAGTGACAACATGGCAAAGAGGATGAAAGGCTTCCCTTGGACACAAAGAAGTTAGGGTTCCAAGGACAAATTATTTAAACACTCTCTGATCTAGGCATCACTATAAGAATAGAAGTTCCAGACAAGTTTACAATCTACATAAGTAAGGGCAAATTTCCAAATTCAAAGTTTCCCCTAGGAAACTAGGAAACTTTAAAAAAAATCCTAGGGTGTTCTCATCAAACTATTTTTCTCTACTTTCAAACAAAATAGTGAGCATAGATAACCAGAAATATTTTAGCCTAAATCCTCAAAACCCATGTTATAAAATATTATATTGAGGAAATGAGAGGGTCACAAAATTCTGTCCTCATAATTTGTTTCTTCCCCAGAAGAATTAGTTGATTACTACAGTCATCATTAAAGGAAATTTGTCAAAATATTTGTCCTCTGCAATAACTCTCTCACCTCAATGAGATGAAAACCATTGCTTACTAGAGTAGGGGTACATATGTTTGTTTGTTTTTCTGCAGATAATAATTAGAATTGGAAAGTAGTTTTCTAGTAATAATTCAGCTTATAATAGTTTAGATAAAAAAGGAGCAATAAATAGAAAGTTCATTTCAAAAATAAAGTAGTAGAACTTTTATCCACAATGAAGAATTGCTAACTTTAAGAAAATAATTACATCATGTAGAATATGTGTGATGCCCTATTTTGATGATCCCTTTAACCAAAAACAAGACTCAAACCCTCAGAGGAATAACATCTAAAATATATTACCATGTGTAAATGATGTAGGAATAACAAATAGAAATATTATATCATTTAAAAAGTATTCATCTTTAAGATATTCTCATCAGTTGCTTATATTCCCTGATCCTTTTTTTCTTCAATTATAAAGGAGAATTTGGATTAAAACTGTTTCCTTCCAGTTCAAATTATATTATCCTATTATATTTCCTCTTTCCAATGATCTCTAAAATCTCCCCCATACTTAATGCCAAACTCTTCTCATGCTGTAGAGTAGAGGCATCAAATACCAGGCCCATTGACCACATATAACCCAAAAAGCTCTTGAGTATGTCCAGCAACATACTAAAATGTAAATGGGAAACATGTAACAAAATAAATAACAACACAATAAAATATATGATGATATATTTTAAAGGTAAGTCATTATGCAGCTCACTTAAATTTTTCTCTATATTTAAGTGGTTTCTACTTCTATTTGAGTTTGATAGCACTGATGTAGAAGACCAATCTGGAAATAAAAGTTTTCCCTCTGAAATTATCTCTTGACTGCTATAGATGTTGCATAAGAAGTTACTGTCTTAGTTTCAGGTTAAAAAGAAGTAGATACGATTTTATCTTATTCAGTGGTCATTTGAAGAATATTCCATATTTTTAGAGGGAAGGGGGATAACCATTCTATCAGCTCAAATTTATGAGTAGACAGTATGTGATATGAAAAGTTTATTTTCAATGAACAAGAAAGAAAATCTCTATACTAACTCAGTACTCTAATGAACCACAGAATTTTCAAGATGAATTCAGATACTACTAGACTTGGAAACCAGACAACCTTAGCTTCTATGTGGGAAAAAATGTGTTTTAGATTTGCTATAACTAAATATATTCCCATATGTTCGAAGAAGTTTGACTTGTATAGTTCATCTTCAATAAAAGATGTGTCAAATACCCATGATTAATTTAGGTGATAATAATCTGAAGTATATGCTAGCTGAGAGAGATGTTTTACTATACAGTGCCTAATTTGTATGTGCTTCTTTTATATTTCTAATGAAAGATTTACCTCAGGTTGTGAAAATATGTGAAATATGATTCCATATTTACCTATCATTTATATAAAAATTAACCAAAAAATTAAAAGTTCCTTTTGAACTAAATCTATTTTTCAATCATATCTTTTGAGAAGAAAGTATATATTGTGCCATAAAAAGTATTTAGTTTCAAGTAAAAACATATATGTTTCTATACATATATATGCATATCTACATATTTACACAAAATATTTTAAAATTTTCTCATTTGTATCTTAAAGGGAATCTTCCTTCTTTAATTCATTCCTTATTTCTTGTTGTACAATTAAATATTAGTTATTTGTATCCAAAAGACAGTAAAATTTATGGAGAAAATGCTGGTTTTCTTGTACTAATTTGGTTTTTGTGAATAATTAAATTCATTTAAAAATAATTCTAATTTTTAAATGATCACAAATCTCTGATTAAATTTCAGTCTAAAGGGAAATGTTTGCCCTCATACTATATAAAAATGAATTTTTATGCTGTATACTTTTTGTCTCTTTTCTTATTTTTCCATTATTAAATCCAAATATCCCCAAATATCTAGGAATACATATTGCATTTTCAATATGTGGGCAGAGGACATCTTTGCCATCAAGAGTTTTGACATGTTATGTATCTTAGTTTTATTATACCAAGTATCAGAATGAGAAAGTGATGCTGTGCAGGACATCTGTTCCAAAGGAGTCATAGCAGATGGACCAAACAGGTGATCAAAAGGATTGTTTACATGGAGTAGAATGATATGAAATACCACAATCTGAAAGCCCTACTAAATTTAAAAATCCAAGGAAGGAGACATTGGATTTATCTGCCCTTATTTGGAGGTATATTGTGGCCACTGGTTTTCTATTCAACTCATTTTACTTAAAGAGCATATGAAAGCAATCGACAAATATTTATGAAGCTACTAGTTATCTAGCTTTCTGCATAATATAAGTACTAAGGAAGGCCTTTTCTAAGGCATAGGACACCACAGGAGTAGAAAAGTAGAGTGAAGGTGGATCCAGTTGAATGATATATGTCTCCAATCCAAAAACTATTTGAATATCAATAGATATACACACTCAGAATAATGCTTTCTATTCTTTCAAGAGTAGAAATAGAAGTAGGTCTTCCATCAAGAGATACCTCATCCCACACAATTACTTCTTTTTTTATATTTATTTATTTATTTCGAGCCTAGATGGGACTAACAAGGCATTTGATTTCAAAAGTATGGAAAATTTCATGCTTTCTTCTTTGCTTTTAGTAGGGAACATTTTGTTGAGTGATTTAACTTTCAGCTAAATAGCTCTGGAAACACTGTAAAGCCTAGGAATATGGTGGAATTCTTTTACAATTTTTTAAACATTTATTAATAATTATTTTTAACATGGTTACAAGATTCATGCTCCTACTTTCCCCTTCATCCCCCTCACTCCCCCCACCCATGGACAATGCACATTTCCACTGGTTCTGTCATGTGTCCTTGATCAAGACCTATTTCCAAATTGTTGGTGGTTGCATTGGTGTGGTAATTTCTAGTCCACATCCCCGATCATGTCCACCCCGACCCATGCGTTCAAGCAATTGCTTTTCTTATGTGCTTCCTCTCCTGCAGTCCTTCCTCTGAATGTGGGTAGTTTTCTTTACCATAAATCCCTCAGAGCTGTCCTGGGTCATTGCATTGTTGCTGGTACAGAAGCCTATTACATTCTATTTTACCACAGTATATCAGTCTCTGTGTACAATGTTCTTCTGGCTCTGCTCTTTTCGCTCTGCATCAGTTCCCGGAGGTCTCTCCAGTTCGCCTGGAACTTCTCCAGTTTGTTATTCCTTTTAGCACAATAGTATTCCATCACCCGCATATACCACAGTTTGTTCAGCCATTCCCCAATTGAAGGACATACCCTCCTTTTCCAGTTTGTTGCCACCACAAAAAGCGCAGCTATAAATATTTTCGTATAAGTCTGTTTATCTATGATCTCTTTGGGGTACAAACCCAGCAATGGTATGGCTGGATCAAAGTGCAGGCATTCTTTTATAGCTCCTTGAGCATGATTCCAAATTGCCAGCCAGAATGGCTGGATCAGTTCACAACTTCACCAGCAATGCATTAATGTCCCAAATTTGCCACATCCCCTCCAACATTCATTACTCTCCCCTTCTTTCATTTTAGCCAATCTGTTAGGTGTGAGGTGATACCTCAGAGTTGTTTTGATTTGCATTTCTCTAATTATTAGAGATTTGGAACACTTTCTCATATACTTATTGATACTTTTGATTTCTTTCCCTGAAAATTGCCTATTCATGTCTCTTGCCCATTTATCAATTGGGGAATGGCTTTATTTTTTATACAATTGCTTTAACTCCTTGTATATTTGAGTAATTAGACCCCTATCCGAGTTTTTCATTATGAAAATTTTTTCCCAATTTGTTGTTTCCCTCCTGATTTTGACTACATTGTTTTTGTTTGTACAAAAGCTTTTTAGTTTAATATAATCAAAACCATTTAATTTACATTTTGTAATTTTCTCTAACTCTTGCTTGGTTTTAAAGTCTTTCTTTCCCAGAGATCTGACAAGTATACTATTCTGTGTTCACTT
>NC_058135.1:187219424-187242475 GCF_016433145.1 Gracilinanus agilis | reverse complement strand
TATCCCTTATCCCCTCCCTTGATTAACTTCCCTTTCTACCCCCTCCCTTATTTTCCCCCCTCTTTTTGTTTTTAAAGGCCTTATGAATTTCCTCCCTCTTCTCCCCTCCCTTTTTTTGACCTCCCCACTCCCCTGCTCCCCTTGGTTTATCCCTTCTAACTTTCTCAGAAGGGTTAGATAAGAGTTTTATGTCCCAATGGATAGTATAGCTACTCTTCCCTCTCTGGGTTGATTACACTAAGAGTAAGGTTTGATTATTACCTCTTAATGCTCTCTTCCTCTCCTTCTTATAATAGTATTTGTCCCCTCTCCTGCCCATGCCCTCTTTGTGTGTAATAGAATATCCTATTTTCTTTTTCACTCAAGTTTCTCTTGGTGTCCCCTGCTATTCACCCCCTCTTTCCCATCCCCCATGTCATCTTAGATTATTTAGTATTCCACCCTCACCCTGTGAATTATTCTTCTGATTACTATCATAGTGAATATTATAATAGTGAATAGAGTTCACTACAGAGAAATATACATAACGTTTCTCTACATAGGAATACAGATAATTAGATCTCTCTGAGGCCCTTAAAAAGGCAAATTTAAAAATTATAAGTTTTCTTTCTTTCCCCTCTGTATCTTATTTACCTTTTCATGTTTCTCTTGATTTTTGTGGTTGGATATCAAACTTTCCATTTAGCCCTGGTCTTTTCTGTGCAAATACCTGGAATTCTTCAATTTTGTTGAATGCCCATACTTTCTCCTGGAAATATATAGTCAATTTTGATGGGTAGTTGATCTGTGGTTGCAGGCCCAGTTCTCTTGCCTTTCTGAATATCGTATTCCAAGCCTTGCGATCTTTTAGCGTGGAGGCTGCCAGATCTTGTGTGATCCTGATTGGTGCTCCTTGATATTTGAATTGTTTCTTTCTGGCTTCTTGTAAGATTCTTTCCTTTGCTTGGAAACTCTTGAATTTGGCAATTATATTTCTGGGTGTTTTCTTTTCTTGATCGAATGCCGCAGGTGTTCTATGAATCCTTTCAATGTCTATATTGCCCTCTTGTTGTAGGACTTCAGGGCAATTTTGCTGAATTATTTCTGTTAGTATGGAGTCCAGGTTTCTATTAATTTCTGGTTTTTCTGGAAGACCAATTATTCTCAAATTGTCTCTTCTAGACCGGTTTTCTTGGTCTGTCACTCTCTCATTGAGATATTTCATGTTTCCTTCTATTTTTTCAGTCTTTTGACTTTGTTTTATTTGTTCTTGTTGTCTTGAGAGATCATTAGCTTCTAGCTGCTCAATTCTAGCCTTTAGGGACTGGTTTTCAGCTGTAATCTTTCGGTTTTTGGCCATAATCTTCTGGTTTTCGGCTATAAGCTTCTGGTATTCCTTTTCAATCTGGTCATTTCTGGTGTTCAATTTGCTTATCAGTTCATTTGGTTTCTGAGCCTCACTTTCCAGTTGCAACGTTCTACCTTTTAAACTGTTATTTTCTTGCCTGATCTCTTCCATTTTCCTCAAAATCTCAGTTTTGAACTCTTCCATAGCTTGTGAGGAGTTTTCCTTATTTGAGGAGTGTCCGGATGCTTGTTTGTTCTCCTCCTCTGTTTGCTCGGTTGTCTGGATTTTCTCTGTGTAAAAGTTGTCGAGTGTTAAAGACTTCTTTTTCTTGTTGTTAATCTTTCTCTTCTGAACTTCCTGAGACTGGGTAGCCATCGTTAGCCCAGCAGCTTCTCAGGTTTATCCTTGCGCTCAGGGTCTGTCCATGGTCAAGCCCCCTGGTGGATCCCCTTGCTTGATCCTCTGCCTGAGGTTTTTTTACAAGTCTCAGGGCGCTGCTTCCACAGTTGTACACCCGTCCACGCTGGTTTCCCACTCAGGATTTCAGAGCTTTAGCTTGTGGCTGTGTCTGCCTCCACCCACGCCTCCTCGGAGCCTGAGCTCTGAGCCCGCCTGAGCTCTGCTCCCGTGCTCTGCACCCTAAGCCTGCACTCAGATTTCGGGTGCGTTCTTTGGCTTTTTGGGGTCCCAAATCTTGCTGCTCTCAGGAACAGGTCCTGGAGCTGCCAATGACTCGATGGGTGCCCCAAACTTGCTCTATTTCTTTTTAGCTGGGTTTGGTGCTATAGGTGCTGTGTGTGGAGCGGGTGGAGGTTGGGTGGTTGCTCAGCCCGCGATTTAGTGAGTGCTGTTTCACCCCTTTATAGCATGGAAATGCCTCGATTCCACGTACCTTCCACGCTGTACCCTGTTGTGGGGTTCCTCCGTTCTTCTGTACTTGTTTTTATGTCCCCTTGAGGAGTTTTGTGTGTTTTGGTCAGGAGAGGTTAAGAGCTGCTTCTTACTCTGCTGCCATCTTAACCCAGAACCACAATTACTTCTTATATGAAAATGAATAAGCCTCAGTTTTCTTAACTGTAAAATGGAATGTCACCCCCTCAAAAGGGTTGTTAGGAAGATAAATTGGATAATCTATTTAATATGCTTCTTAAATATTAAAGCAGCAGTTACCTTGTATCCCTCCATCCCTTCCAATCAACCCTAAAACTCAATAAACCCTATTATTAGAAAAATGTAAATCAAAACAATTCTGAGGTACCACCTCACACCTATCAGGCTGGCTAATATGACAGCAAAGGAAAGTAATAAATGTTGGAGGGGATGTGGCAAACTTGGGATTCTAATGCATTCCTGGTGGACCATTCTGGAAGTTAATTTGGAACTATACCTAAAGGGCTTTAAAAGACTTCCTGCCATTTGACCCAGCCATAGCATGGCTGGGTTTGGATCCCAAAGAAATAATAGGGAAAATACTTGTACGCAAATATTAATAGCCATGCTCTTTGTGATGGCAAAAAAAAATTGGGAAATGAGGGAATGAGCTTAAATTGGGGAATGGCTAAACAAATTGTGGTAACATGTTGGTGATGGAATACTGTTGTGCTGAAAGGAATAATGACCTTGAGGAATTCCATGTGAACTGGAAAGACCTCCAGGAACTGATGCAGAGTGAAAGAAGCAGAACCAGGAGAACATTGTAAACAGAGACTAATACATGTTTAAATGAAGATCTGCTATATCTTAGATGTATAGGTAGATGGAGTACAGAGAGAGGATAGGATGACACCTTGTCCAGGTAGGATCCTTTAGGTCAATGGATGATATCCCTTCAGGACGCACCTGGGGTTAATTGTTATTATTTAATTGGGCTCTTCAGCTTTGTAACATTGGTAATCTGACTGCGTGACTCCCTTCCCAAATAAACTATGAATAATCAGTTCAGGAAGGTACTTTAAAACTTTAAATATATTTGGCAAAAAGATAATGGTAAGGGAAAGAGGTATTAGAAGACCCTACTTTAAATTGATACTAATAAATCTCTAACAGAAGGCAAATGAAGGAATCAAGATGATAGCTTCTCTCTGGTGCAGCCTGGCCAGGGCTAAACCAGAACAGGCAATCTGCTGTGAAATCTTCAGCTTCTTCTTCAGTAGATCTTAAGCCTAATCAGTTGAGATTTCCACCCTTTGTCCACCCTCTTCTTCTCCTGCCCACTTCCCAGATCCCTCCCCGGCCCTGGGAAGCCTAGATGACTAAGATGATTATTTCCTAATATCTAGGGGCAGTAGAAACAGAGATGATGGTTTAATACAGGTTGAGAAGGTACAGGAAACACAGGAGGAGCCTGCAGGATTGAGTTTGCAAGTCTCTCTTTTCCCAAAGACCAGGATCCACACTGATCTCCAGCCTCAGGGGCAGGTAAAAAATCCCAGAACCTCTGTCAGGGACTCTCCTGAGTCCTCATGCCTCTCTGGGAACATTCCACCCAACTGATTCACCTGTCAATCAACAGTGAACTTCAAGCTCCCAGAGATTCAATATAACATACACTGTAGCACAATTGAAAGTAATGGACTTCTCTACTATGAGCAATGCAATGATTCAGGACAATTCTGAGTGACTTATGAGAAAGAACACTATCCACATGCAGAGAAATAACTGTGGGAGCAGAAACACAAAGAAAAACATGTGCTTGATCCCTTGGTTCAGTGGGGATATGATTGGGGATGTAGACTCTAAATGTTAACTCTATTATAAATATTAATTATATGGAAATAGGTCTTGATCAATGATACATGTAAAACACAGTAGAAGTGCTCCATGCAAAAAAAAAAATTCAAAATTAATTAAATAAATAAATGAATTCAAAGTAAAAAAAGAAAGAAAAAAGAAATAAGTAACCAAATGAAAAGCTAAGAAGAAGAAGAAGAAGACAGAGGAGGAGGTGGAGGAGGAGGAGGAGGAGGAGGAGAAAAGAATAAAACATTTGTTCTTCTGAACTAGATAGAGCCATAATCAAGATACACTTCTCTTTCATAGGAAGTCAAGATTTCAGACATTTTTCCTAGGTTTTCACCTTATAGTCATATATAGTTCCTAAGCTTATCAAATTCTAATATATAGCATGAAGTTAGAACTACACAAAAATTATTAATTTATCCTTAAAAGATCTACATAACTTCAGATATATAGTCAGAACTATGAAGACCTTTGCACATGCAGATATGGCAGAAAAAGTCACCTAACTCCTTTTCTCATATAAATAAAGCTCTTTTTATTCTTCCCAAACTTGGTTTCTTCAAGGGACTACACTTCAGGCTGTTGCCTACATGATCTTATCATTTAAATATAAGAGTCTGTAATATCTTCGGGCCTACTTTCTACTCCTTTGTTGGTGGAAAACAATAGAAGATTCTGAGAGTTTTATATTCAGTTGAATCAATATGAGGTATTCTCAGTGACTATCTTCATTGGTTATCCTCCTTTTGCTATGGTTCAGTAAATAGCATTTTTTAATTGTTTAAAGATCTAATTAAAAAAACATTGCATATAAACTCCCTGAATCACTTTGCCCAGAAAATACTACAGATAGATTAACCGCCTCCATGTAACTTTTGTTGTTCAGCTGTGCCTGACTCTTGATGACTGAGATCTATATCATCCATGGAGTTTTCTTGGCAAAGATACTGGAGTTTTTCATGTCTTTCTTTAATGGGATAAGGTAAACTGAAAGTAAGTGACTTATCCAGGGTCTTATAGTTAGTGTCTGGAGCCAGGTTTGAAATCAGGTTTTATCAGACTACTCTATCCACTGAGCCATCTAACAGCCCATTTAACATATTAGCCTGTTGAAACAACCTCCTTTTCCTGTAAACAAAGGCTCTGGCAAAAGAAGCACTCAGGGGATAGTAATAACAGAGAATATAGAATAGAAAAGAATATTAAAGAAAATCAAGAAAGGAGGTTTTTAAAGCATTTTAAAAGAAACTCATAAGGAATCCAATATTCAGAAGTAATGTTTATTTTTATGTAGTTTTTAAAAAAGCAAACTATAATATTGCCCCTCGTCTCTTTATTTTTTTAAATTTGTATTTATTATTTGTCAAGATTTAATTTATATACGATTTTAATAATCGTTTTCCTGGAAATCTGTGATCCATGTTCTCTCCTTTCCTCCCACACTTCCCTCTTCCCCAAGATGGTAGATATTATAATATAGGTTATTCATGTTCTATAATATAATATATAATTCAATGTACATCATGTTGTGAAAGAATGAACATAACATTTATACTAGAGTAAAACTCATGGAAGAAATCAAGTGAAGAATGGTATATACTTCAATCTGCATTCAGAATCCATCAGTTCCTTCTATTGTGGTGGATAGCTTTTTTTGTCATGAGTTCTGATCATCCTAGATCCTTCCATTATTGATAATAGTTGTCATTTACAGTTGATCACCATACATTATTGATATTAACATATATAATATTTTTCTGGTTCTGCTCACTTCACTTTGGATCAGTTCACAGAAGTCACTTCTCTCTATGAAGTGTGGGTAGAGGTATGCTTTATATTCATAAGCACAGTCCAGCATCCTTAGACTTTGTATAGATTTTCCTCACTGAAAAGCCAGGAGCAGAAGGTTATTACAAAGCAATAAAGTTGATTTAGTATCACAGTTAAGAGACTAGCCATTAGTCATTGTCTGTCAGATCTTTGGCTCTTACTTCGGCATATTTGGGTTAGCAAAGTTGAAGCCCTATTTCTCTAGTTTAGGGTCCAGTTACAAAAGGCTTATAATACAGACACATATGACATGAATGGTTCAACTCAGTTTGCTTAAGAGAATTGGTTGTTCTTAGTAAATCTCACTATGGGCAGGTTGAATGTCCACTATTGTGAATTCAAATGTAGAAACACTTGCGGTCTTGACTTGCCCATCTGTTATTAGAATTTCCATCATTTATAGCCATGAAAAAGTCATTCTCTTCCCCAGGCCACTCCCAACTGAATTATGGTACCTAATTCAATATATTTTACTGCATAATTTTACAAAGTTATACTATTTCTTTTAGACATGACCACTCTAAGAGTGGTCATAAAAGTAAATGCCATCAGTGAAAGACTATATTGTATCCTAGTAAAAGTTCTGGGAGAAAACAAGAGCTCTCTTTAGCAGTTTTAAATATTTCACTGGTCTCAGACAAAGAATACCACAAGATATATGCCAGCAAATATGACTTCTGGCAGATCTGCATTAGCAGGAAGAAACAGAAAAATAATAGCACACAATATGCATTCTGACCACTAAAAATGAATCTCCAGGATCTTTAAAATAGAAGTTTTTACTTTTAATCAAATGCTTCACAATGTGGCAGGCCCCTTTTTGGAAATAGTGTCAATCCTGTTTTTATAGCTAAGACATCAATGTATGATTGTATAATTATCGTCAGAATGAACCAAAGGCTTCTAAGACAAAGGCTATATTGTTCTTTTAGAAGTTGAGTCAGGATAGTCCCTATTGTGAGTTATAAATTTCCTCTTTCCACAAAGATTTCACACTGTTTTTTTGCCATCTTTCTTCAAAGCCTTGAAGTCCTCTTCCAGTTTTTAGTCCAACCTATTAAAACTAATAGATAAAGAGAATATTTAGATGTAATGCTGATGGACAAAGCAATGTGTCTTTGAGGTCTGATAATTTCTAAATATGCCAGAAGGGTACTTAACAAAACCAAATGTATTATTAGGAAAATCTCCTTTAAGTTGCCTAAGTAAAGCTTCAGAAGTTGGAGATGGTATAAAGGGCTGGATTTGTACAGATATTATTATCCAGTGAAAGACAGATAAATGACCTAGGGACAAAAGGTTGGGCCACAATCAGTAAGACCTGAGTTTGAATTTGACCTCATATACTTACAGGTTGTGATCCTGGACAAGTGATTGAACTGCTGTCTGCTTAAATTTCCTCAGTTGGAAAAATCAGGATAATAAAAGCATTTCCCTTCAAGGGTTATTTGTAAAGCAATTAGCACATTGCTTGGTATATATTTGGTACTTATTAATGCTCATTTCCTTCACTAGCTCTTCCCCTTGTCAAAAATGTTGAGACTAGTAGCCAGTACTAATTATTATGTTAAATCTATCAACCTCAGTCAAAGTTAATTCAGAACATATGCTTTATGTAGCTCACTTTGTCTCCAACCTAGAAAATAATATGTATAAAGACACTATTCTCAGAGGTAGCCTAAAATTCCCAGGGTACTTCCTTGACTTAATATTCCCTTGTGACAAAAAGATCCCCCCAAGACCTTTTACAATTAGAGAGGCAAGAGAGGCCTCCCTGAGGGTAGAGCCTCTAGAAAAGCCAAGGGAAGAGAGAGAGAGTCAGCCTAACTTACCCATGTGGAGCAGTCTAGGTCACAAACCAGCAAAGCTCCCTCAGGTCCCCTTCACCAAACCAGTCACAGCCTCACTCCTCTATGAACCAGAAGAGGTCCTCACCAGATGCTGTCTTCCACCAAAGACTTCTGCTGACTGAGGACCTACTCCTTTTAAAGGGGTCACTTATGCATCACTTCTTGTTCCTCCCTCTTAATTTGCATATCCAATCACAATAGATGATTCTGATTCTCATATGACTGCCCAGAGGGCAGTCAGTTGACTCTAGCATACTTGGGTTATGGACCTCCCAGAATTAGAGGTGTTCTCACCTTTGGTGATTAAATCTAGAGATAGGCAATGTAGATTTAATCTAATTATCACACCTGTGCCAGAGAGGGGTTACATGGCTTGCCTAGGTTCATGTAGGTAATTCTGTATCAGAACTTCTTCTGAACCAAGTTCTCCTCTACCCCACACCCATTAAACAAAGCTGCTTATTCATGTATTCTTAATGTAAGGTGATGATTAAATACTCTCTCCCAATAATCTCAGTGATTTGGAAAATCAGATATTTTCCATTTGAATTCAGTGAAACTGTGACTAAGTCTACTACGTTTTTCTATATATCAACAAATTTCAATACCTAAAACTTTAATTTAATATAAACTTGCTAGCTAAATTATGAATTTAAATTAAAATGAAGTGAGACCATTTTGGTTGAAATGAGGTAAATAAGCAACTACAGTTTGTAGTTTCTCATATGTAGACAACATGCTCATATAACATTTGTTTATCTTATTATTTTTCTTTTTGAAAAAGTTTGAGGAAGCTCCATTATGCACCAACTTTGTTCTTTACATGGCATTGATTTCCTCCCTGTGGATCTAATTGAGCTTAAAACTTTCTTACATTCATTTGTTTCCTGTTTGTCACTACAAGCATTGATGGTATAGCCTTTTCTGTGATAGTGAAAATAATGAGCTTACTGATGGCTTATTGTTAAGAAAAAAAGCCAGGAAAGTAACTTTGTGAGAAATGATAGAGGATGGGGAATGGGAGGAGGGTAGAAATGGAATGATAGGTACTTAAAAAGTAGAGTATCTCTTTTTTAAATTAGGTTATACCTATAAAGAAAAAAATAAACTTATTTCGAAATTCTATAATTCTGTAATTATTTGATGCATGTTAAAATTTCACTGAAATCTTTAGCCAGATGTTTGTTAACAGGCAATAAGGAATGGATCATGGTAATAACAGAATTTCCAAATTTTTTTTGCTTTCTACTGTGGGAGCAACTCCTAAGTGTTTTAAGGAAAGCCAGAAAAGCATTTTGTGCTGTGCATCACCAAAAAATAAGTTGGAACAGGTAAATTTTGAGAATGTTGATCCATTTATCCAGTGAAAAGATCAATATAAGTCATCTGGATGAATTAATTCTGGAGGTATTTTTTATTGTTGAAACAATGGGAAAATGATAATTCATTGCATTTTTCTTCTTTAAAAAGATGCAAATAATTAATAACAAAAATATTTTCCTTCTTTACTTTTAATGAGACATTTCTTATTTTAACTCAGTGTCATCATTGTCTATCAATTCTTGATAACTTCTGAGGACTTTTTGGTTTGGGGCTTTTGCTTTGGGTTGTTAGTTTTTGTTTTTCTTTCTTGAACTTTTTTGAGTGGTGGTTGATCTTTGTTGACAGACCTAATTGGGGTTGGATTAAACACTGATGGAGTTGGTTTTGTTTGGATGGGTTGAGTTGGAACTTTGTGAGGTGGTTGTTATTAGCAGTAATTGTAGGCAGTTATAGGGAGATAAAGGCAGTTTTAGATAGTAATTATAGGTAATTATAGGTAGTTATAGGATAACTAACATAGACATTAGGAAATTTCTTTCTCTACCACTTTCCTATATTTTCCTCCTTTGCTATATTCATTTTATTATATTCATTTACAATTGCTATTTTAATAAAACTAAATTGTTATTTGTTAAAAGCTGCTAGAAGTTTTTTTTCTGTGGCTTAAAGGGATAATATTACTTTACAACTCTACTATATTCTCATTAAAATTAAATTATTAAAAGCTGCTCTCTTAATCAAAATTCCTAATTAAACCCTTACAAAACTAAACTTATATGGAAACACTTATATATAGAAGGAAATTAACAATTTTAAAAATTTTAATTTTAATTTTGAATATTTTCCCATAGTTACATGTTTCATGTTCTTTCCCTCTCCCCTAAACTCACCCACCACCACCTTTCCCCCCATAGCCAACACACAATTACACTGGGTTTTACATGTATCATTGATTAAGACCTATTTCCATATTACTGATAGTTGGACTAGAGTTATGGTATAGTGTCTACATCCCCAATAGTATACCCATTCGGCCATGTGATCAAGCAGTTGTTTTTCTTCTGTGTTTCTACTCCCACAGTTCTTCCTCTGAATGTGGCTAGTTTTCTTTCTCATAAGTCCCTCAGCCTTGCTCTGGGTTCTTGCATTGCCATTAGTAAAGAAGTCCTTTATGTTCAATTGTTCCACAGTGTATCAGTCTCTGTGTACAATATTCTCCTGAATCTGCTTCTTTCACTCTGCATCAATTCATAGAGTTCATTCCAGTTCACATGGAATTCCTCCAGTTCATTATTACCTTTGTTTTTTTTAATAATTTTTATTTTTTAGAAAAGTTATCATAGTTACATGATTCTTGTTCTTACTTTGCCCTTCACCCCCAAACCTCCTCCCCACCCAATAGCTAACTTGCATTTCCACTGGTTTCAACATATGTCATTGATCAAGACTTATTTCCAAATTGTTGATAATTTCATTGGAGTGATAGTTTCAATTTCTACATCCCCAATCCTGTCCACCTCAAGCCATGTGTTCAAGCAGTTGCTTTTCTTTTGTGTTCCTCTCCTGTAGTTCTTCCTCTGAATGTGGGTAGCATTCTTTTCCATAAGTCCCTCAGAATTGTCCTGGATCATTGCATTGCTGCCAGTACAGAAGTCCATTACATTCTATTTTACCACAGTGTATTGGTCCCTGTGTACAATGTTCTGGCTCTGCTCCTTTCACTCTCCATCCATTCCTGGAGGTATTTCCAGTTCACATGGAATTTCTCCAGTTTATTATTTCTTTGAGCACAATAGTTTTCCATCACCAGCATATACCACAATTTGTTCAGCCATTCCTCAATTGAAGGACATCCCCTTGTTTTCCAAATTTTTGCCACCACAAAAAGCGCAGCTATAAATAGTTTCATACAAGTCTGTTTATCTATGATCTCTTTGGGGTACAAACCCAACAAAGGTATGGCTGGATCAAGGGGAAGGCAATCTTTTAAAGCCCTTTGAGCATAGTTCCAAATTGCCATCCAGAATGGTTGGATCAGTTCACAACTCCACCAGCAATGCATTAGTGTCCCAATTTGGCCACATCCCCTCCAACATTCATTAATCTCCCCTTCTATTATTTTAGCCAATCTACTAGGTGTGAGGTGATACCTCAGCATTGTTTTGATTTGCATTTCTCTAATTATTAGAGATTTAGAACACTTTCTTATGTACTTATTGATAGTTTTGATTTCTTTATCAGAAAATTGCTTATTCATGTCCCTTGCCATTTATCAATTGGGGAATGGCTTGATTTTTTATACAATTGATTTAACTCCTTGTATATTTGAGTAATTAGACCCCTGTTAAAGTTTTTTGTAATAAATATTTTTTCTAATTTGTTTTTTCCCTTCTGATTTTGGTTGTATTGTTTGTACAAAAGCTTTTTAATTTAGCATAATCAAAATAATTTATTTTACATTTTATAATTTTCTTTAACTCTTACTTGGTTTTAAAATCTTTTATTTCCCAGTGATTGGACAAGTATACTATTCTGTGTTCACTTAATTTATTTATACATTCCCTCTTTATATTCAGATCATTCACCCATTCTGAATTTATCATGGTGGAGGGTGTGAGATGTTGACCTAATCTCTTCCATATTGTTTTCTAATTTTCCCAGAAGTTTTTGTCAAATAGTGGATTTTTGTCCCAAAAGTGGGGTTCTTTTGGTTTATCATACACTGTCTTGCTGATGTCACTTACCCCAATTCTATTCCACTGATCTTCCCTTCTGTCTCTTAGGCAGTACCATATGGTTTTGATGACCGCTGTTTTATAGTATAGTTTAATATCTGGTACTGCTAGGCCACCTTCCTTCACATTTTTTTTCATTATTTCCCTTGATATTATTGATCTTTTGTTCTTCCAAATGAATTTTGTTATAGTTTTTTCTAATTCAGTAAAGAAGTTTTTTGGTTTGATAGGTATGGTACTAAATAGGTAAATTAATTTGGGTAGAATGGTCATTTTTATTATGTTAGCTCATCCTACCCATGAGCAATCAATGTTTTTCTAATTGTTTAGATCTAGTTTTAATTATTTGGAAAGTGTTTTGTAGTTGTGTTCATATAATTCCTGTGTTTGTTTAGGTAGATAGATTCCTAAGTATTTTATATGGTCTATTGTGGTTTTAAATGTTGTTTGTCTTTCTACCTCTTGCTGCTGGGATATGTTGGAAATATATAGAAATGATGATGATTTATGTGCATTTATTTTATATACTGCAACTTTGCTAAAGTTGTTGATTATTTCTACTAACTTTTTAGTTGATTTTCTAGGAATTTTTAAGTATACCATCATATCATTTGCAAAGAATGATAGCTTAGTCTCCTCATTGCCTATTTTAATGCCTTCAATTTCTTTTTCTTCTCTAATTGCTACTGCTAGTGTTTCTAGTAAAATGTTAAATAATAGAGGTGATAATGGGCATCCTTGTTTCATGCCTAATCTTACTGCGAAGGCTTTTAATTTATCCCCATTGCATATGATACTTGTTGATTGTTTTAGATATGCATATTTACTTTGGCTCTGTCAGAACTCATGATTGCAACTCCTGCCTCATTTTTCTCAATTGAATCCCATTAGATTTTTTTTAAACCCTTGTACTTCGGTGTATTGTCTCTTAGGTGGAAGATTGGTAAGGGTGGGCAATGGTGGTCAAGTGACTTGCCCAGGGTCACACAGTTGGGAAGTGGCTGAGGCCGGGTTTGAACCTAGGACCTCCTGTCGCTAGGCCTGACTCTTACTCCACTGAGCTACCCAGCTGCCCCTAATCCCAATAGATGTTTATTTTTACTCTATGTGTATCAACCAGTCTCATGTGTTATTTTTGTAAACAACATATGGTAGGATTTTGGTTTCTAATCCTCTCTGCTATTTGCTTCCATTTTGTAGGTGAGTTCATCTCATTCATGTTCAGAGTTATAATTATCAGCTGTGTATTCCCCAACATTTTGATGTCCTTTCCTAGTTCTGCTCCTTCTTCTTATGCTATTTCCTTTTAAACCAGTGGTTTGTTTTAAATTGGACCTCCTTATCCCATCCCTTAGTTTACTTCTCTTTCCACCCCCTCCCTTTTTGTTCCCCTCTTATTATTTTTAAGACCTAATGAATTCCCTCCTCCCTCTCTTCCCCTCCCTTTTTTAACTCTCCACCCTACTGCCCCCCTTGGTTTATCCCTTCTGGCTTTCTCTCTAGGGTAAGATAGAATTTGATATCCCAATGGGTATAGCTACTCTTCCCTCTCAGTATCAATTCCACGAGAGTAAGTTTTAAGTATTTCCTATTAATGCTCTCTTCCTCTCCTTCTTATAATAGTATTCATTCCCATTCCCATGCCTTCTATGTGTGGTATAGATTATCCTATGTTTCTTATTCCTTCAAGTTTCTTCTCCATCTTCTATTCCCCCTTCCTTTTTTTCATCTCATCTTAGACCGTTTAGTACAGTGAATACAATTGTTGAAAATTACACATAACATTTCTCCAAATTGGAATATAAATAGTTTGATATTATTGAAGCCATTAAAGAAACAAATTTAAAAATAAGAACTTTCTTTCTCCTCTCTTTGTTATTTACCTTTTCATGTTTCTCTTGATTTTTGTAGTTGGATATCAAACTTTTCATTTAGTTCTGGTCTTTTCTTTGCAAATATTTGAAAATATTCTATCTGATTGAATGTCCATACTTTGTTCTGGAAGTATATAGTGTAATAGGGCAATAGACTTTGAGTAGGAAAGCAGACTTAGCAGGCAGACTAAGGGTAAAGTCTTGGCTGTCAGTCATGGACATTCTACATTGAAAGAAGGGAAGGAATCCATTTTTTTCCTTGAGGACTCTGGTCAAGCTGAGAGAGGGAGAGGGTGTAATTGCCTTTACCTGCCCCAGTGAAGAGCCCAAGGATTTATTACAGAGAAGGAAGACCTGCCAGAAAAGATCAAGTGATCAAGAAGATCTAACTTGGTGGTGGACATCCAAGTCTGAGACAAGATCCTTGATTTAACATTCCTGGATTTACCTTACTGTGGACTTGTTTTCCTGTACCATCAAGAGGAGCAGAAGTGGACATGACTCTGTGAGAGACCCATTTCCCTTCTATTCTTTAATAGTCTGTTTAGAGCAGTGTAGTCATTAACCCATTCTCCCAAACCTTGTGTGGTCTTTAGTGGTTAGATTCAATGTTGCCTCTCATCATTATCTCTAACCCTTAACCATTATTAAAACCTCTGCTTATAAATCCTTTTGTCCCTGTGTTACCCTGTCACTTGTTAGTTTCACAGACTCCCTGGCTAGGTGGATCAGTGTGGCAGTTATGATCCAACTGTCACTCCTGTCAGCTGCCAAAATCATTCCTGAACTATATTTAGCCAGTTTTTAAGGTAAAATAACCTATTTCCCAGTCCTGGGAACTCACTCTTCCCCTGAAACCTGATAAAATATATAAGTTATCCCCAGATTTTTTCCCATAAGAACAGTCAGTTTTGATGCTTAGGTGATCCTTGGTTGTAGACCCAAATCTCTTGTCTTTATAAATATCATATTTCATGCTTTGAAGTCTTTTAGTATGGAGGCTGCCAGATCCTGTGTAATTCTGATTGATATTTCTTGATATCTGAATTGTCTCTGATGTCTTGTAATATTTTTTCCTTCACTTGGAAACTCTTGAATTTGATAATTATATTCCTGAGGGTTGACTATTGAGGTTTTAGTATAGAGGATGATGTATGGATCCTTTCAATGTCTATTTTGCCCTCTTATTGAAGAACATCAGGGCAGTTTACTTGGATAATTTCTTGTAGTATGATGTTCAAATTTCTGTTAACTTCTGATTTTTCAGGAAGACCAATGATTCTCAAATTGACTCTTCTAGACCTGTTGTCTTGATCTGTCATTTTCTCAGTGAGATAGTTCATGTTTCCTTCTATTCTGTCATTCTTTTGACTTTGGTTTACTGTTTCTTGATGTCTTGTGAGATCATTGGCTTCTACATGCTCAATTCTGGTCTTTAGAGATTGGTTTCTGCTATAATCTTTTGATTTCCCTTTTCAATTTGGTCTAACCTGTTTTTCATGGTTTCCTGCTGTTTAATTTGTGTCTCCAAATTGCTTATCATTTCGTTTGATTTTTCAGCATCTTTCTCTAATTGGGAGTTTCTGTCTTTCAATCTGTTAATTTCTTTTTGAGGTATTTCCCACTTTTTTGCCAAATCTCTTCCATCTTTCTCATGATCTCAGATTTGAACTCTTCGAGAGCTTGTGACCAATTTTCATTTTTTTTGGAAGGTTTGGATGTATTTCCTTGTTTGTCTTCTTCTGCTGTCTGCTCTGTTGTCTGGATTTCTTCTGTGCAAAACTTATCGAGTGTTAATGCTTTCCTCTTGTTTTTTTCTCTTGGTTAGTTCTTGGGCATTTTTTGCCATTATTATGTTGGTTTTTCCTTCTCAGTCAGAAGTCTGGGTGAGGCTTGTGGGTTTTCTCTGTATAGAGCTGTGGAGCAGTTTTTTTTTTCCTGAGTCACAGCTCAGTGCTGCCCCTCACAGCTTTATCCTCATACCTTTTAGGCTCTTGGGGTCTCAAGTCTAGCGGTTCTCAAGGTTAAGCATCCTGGTAGTCCCCTTGCTTGCTCCTCTGCCTGAGATCTTTATAAGTCTAAGCATGCTGCTTCCACATTCTGTCACCCCTCTGTTCTAGGTCCATGCCCAAGGACAGAGTTCTAGGTCTGTGCTCAAAATCTGTGTTTGTTAGCCTGTTGTGTTCTTAAGTCTTGCTGCTCTCAGGATCAAGCCCTAGTGATCCCAGTTAGTTGCCAAGAACTTAGTGACTTAGTGAATGCCCCATGTTTACTCTAACTCTTGTGCCCTGGCTCTGGCATTGTAGATGAAGTAGGGCGGGGGTGGATTGATCAGCTTGCATTTTTGTGAGAGCTATTTCATTCCCTTATAGAGTAGAAATGCCAAAATCCCACCTACCTTCAATGCTACACCCTATTGTAGGGTCCCTTCATTCATCTGGATTTAGTTTTTGTGTCCTTTTGAGGTATCATGTATCAGTTGGTTAGGAGAGTTAAGAGCCCTGCTTCTACTCTCCAGCCATCTTAACAGGGAATTATGTTAACATTTTAACAAGAGAGAGAGAAGATACATTTTAGCAAACAAGCTTGTGCATACACACACACACACACACACACACACACACACAAATATATACACACAATAATGATGATCTTTGCAGAAGTTGCTATTTTAAAGAAAAGAAGTTGAGTTAGACTTCTGGTTAAGATGGCAGCAGTGTAAGGAGCAGCTGCTTGATCTCTCCTGACCTAAGCATACAGGACTCCTCAAGGGGAAATAAAAACGAGTCCAGAGGAACAAAGGAACCCCACAACAGGGCGCAGCATTGAAGGTACGCAGAATCGGGCCATTTCCATCCTATAAAGGGGTGAAACAGCTCTCACTAAAATGCAAGAGAAAGAAGACCCTCCCTGACCCCCCACATCCCACACCTCGCACAACACCAACGCACAAGTGTGAAAACAGGACTGGGGCAACCAGATAATCCCTGGCAGCCCTGGGGCTTGTACCTGTGTGCTGCAAGTCGAGGGACCCCAGG
This sequence comes from Gracilinanus agilis, assembly GCF_016433145.1. NCBI lineage: Eukaryota > Metazoa > Chordata > Mammalia > Didelphimorphia > Didelphidae > Gracilinanus > Gracilinanus agilis. Next base: position 187,225,759 of record NC_058135.1, on the reverse strand, counting down.
TGGCTGGGGGTGCGCAGGGACTTTCCCCCAGCATCCACTTGGGTGAAGGCACCGCCTCAGGCCGGGACAAAGGCCTCTAAAACAAGGCCTTTCCCAAAAGCTGAAGGCATCACCTCAGGTGCGAATAAAGATCTCCAGCCCACGGATTTTCACTACCTTCTGTGGGGGTGAAGGCAGTGCCCTAAAAGCATCTGCCCAGGCAAAGGCAGTGCCCTAGGCTTGAATAACTATCTCCAGCCCAGGCTTGGACCTCCAGTGAGGACCCAGTGCGGACTGGAGTGCAGCAGTGGAAGCAGCCCCAAAGACAGATGAAGAAACCTTGGGCAGACCAGGAACTACCAGGAGGCCTGACCCCAAGGACAAGGAGACCAGAGCCCCCTGGAGCTCGCAAGGCGCAGGCAGACCCTGAGTGCAAGGACAAAGCTGAAAATGGGCGGGGCCAACAATGGCCAGCAATAATGAAGTCCAGAAGAAAAAGACTATCAAGAGAAACTCTGGAACACTGGACAACTTCTACACAGAGAAAATCCAGACAACAGAGGAGGGAAAACAAAAATCCAAACCTTCCCCAAAAAATGAAAGCTGGTCACAAGCTATGGAAGAGTTTAAAAATGAAATGCTGAGGAAGATGGAAGAAATCTGGCAAGAAAATAACAGTTTAAAAGGCAGAATTTCGCAATTGGAAAGTGAGACAAGACAACTGAAGACCAAAAATGACCAGATTGAAAAGGAAAACCAAAAAATTATAGCAGAAAACCAAAACATTAAAGCCGAAAACCAGTCCCTAAAGGCTAGAATCGAACATTTAGAAACCAATGATCTCTCAAGACAACAAGAACAAATAAAACAAAGTCAAAAGACTGATAAAATTGAAGGAAACATGAAATATCTCAATGAGAGAGTGACAGACCAAGAAAGACAGTCTAGAAGAGACAACTTGAGAATCATTGGTATTCCAGAAAAGGCAGAAATTAATAGAAACTTGGACTCCATACTTAAAGAAATTATTCAGCAAAATTTCCCTGAAGTTCTACAACAAGAGGGCAATATAGACATTGAAAGGATCCATAGAACACCCTCTACACTGGACCCAGAAAAGTCAACACCCAGAAATATAATAGCGAAATTGAAGAGCTTTCAAGTTAAAGAAAAAATCTTACAAGAAGCCAGAAAGAGACAATTCAAATATCAAGGAGCACCAATAAGGATCACACAGGATCTGGCAGCCTCAACGCTAAAAGACCGCAAGGCTTGGAATACAATATTCAGAAAGGCAAGAGAGCTGAGCCTTCAGCCACAAATCAACTACCCAGCGAAACTAACAATATACTTTCAGGGGAAAGTATGGGCATTCAACAAAATTGAAGAATTCCAAGGTTTTGCACAAAAGAGACCGGGACTAAATGGAAAGTTTGACACTCAACCACAAATATCAAGAGAAAGATGAAAAGGTAAATAAGAAACAGAGGGAAAAGAAAACTCATAGTCTTTTACGCTTGACTCTTTAAGGGCATAAATAAGACCTAATTATCTGTAATACTAGGTGGAGAAATGCAATGTATAATTCTCTGTAGTGAACTCTATACATTATTATAATATTCAATATTATAGCAACAAGAAGAATAATTCATAGGGAGAGGACAGGATACTAAATGGTCTAAGAAGACATGGGGGGTGGGAAAGAGGGGAGGAATAGTAGGGGACACCAAGAAAAATCCGAGTAAATAAGAAAAATAAGATATTCTATTACACACAAAGAGGTCGTGGGAAGGGGAGGGGATGAATAATATCAAAAGAAGGAGAGGAAGAGAGCATAATCAAACCTTACTCTCAGTGTAATCAACCCAGAGAGGGAAGAGTAGCTTTATTATCCATCCAGATAAAAAACTCTATCTAACCCAACTGAGAAAGTCAGAAGGGATAAACCAAAGGGAGCAGGGGAGTGGGGAGGTCAAAAAAGGGAGGGGAGAAGAAGGGGGAGGGAATTCATTTGGTCATTAAAAAAACAAAAAGAGGTGAACAAGGGAGGGGGCAGAAAGGGAAGTCAATCAAGTGAGGGGATAAGGGATACTGGCTCAAAGCAAACCAAATTCAGAATGGGTGAATGACTGGAATATAAAGAGGGAAACTATAAATAAGTTAAGTGAACACAGAATAGTATACTTGTCAGATCTCTGGGAAAGGAAAGATTTTAAAACCAAGCAAGAGTTAGAGAAAATTACAAAATGTAAATTGAATGGTTTTGATTATATTAAGCTAAAAACCTTTTGTACAAACAAAAACAATGTAGTCAAAATCAGAAGGGAAACAACAAATTGGGAAAAAATCTTCATAATGAAAAACTCTGACAGGGGTCTAATCACTCAAATATACAAGGAGTTAAAGCAATTGTATAAAAATCAAGCCATTCCCCAATTGATAAATGGGCAAGAGACATGAATAGGCAATTTTCAGATAAAGAAATCAAAAGTATCAAAAAGCACATGAGAAAGTGTTTTAAATCTCTAATAATTAGAGAAATGCAAATCAAAACAACTCTGAGGTATCACCTCACACCTAGCAGATTGGCTAAAATGAAAGAAGGGTAGAGTAATGAATGTTGGAGGGGATGTGGCAAAATCGGGACATTGATGCATTGCTGGTGGAGTTGTGAACTGATCCAGCCATTCTGGCTGGCAATTTGGAACTATGCCCAAAGGGCTATAAAAGACTGCCTGCCCTTTGATCCAGCCATACCATTGCTGGGTTTGTACCCCAAAGAGATCAAAGATAAACAGACTTGTACGAAAATATTTATAGCTGCGCTTTTTGTAGAGGCAAAAAACTGGAAAATGAGGGGATGTCCTTCAATTGGGGAATGGCTGAACAAATTGTGGTATATGCGGGTGATGGAATACTATTGCGCTAAAAGGAATAATAAACTGGAGGAATTCCATGCAAATTGGAGAGACCTCCAGGAAGTGATGCAGAGTGAAAGGAGCAGAGCCAGAAGAACATTGTACACAGACACTGATATACTATGGTAAAATCAAATGTAATGGGCTCCTGTACCAGCAGCTCTGCAATGACACAAGACAGCTCTGTGGGATTTATGGTAAAGATGCTACACACATTCAGAGGAAGGACTGCAGGAGAGGAAACATATAAGATAAACAATTGCTTGAATGCATGGGCTGAGGCGGACATGAATGGGAATAGACCCTGCACAAGGACACATGTTACAACCAGTGGAAATGTGCGTTGGCCATGGGTGGGGGGAGAGCGGGGGGTGAAGGGGAAAGTAGGGGCATAAAGTATGTAAACAGATTAAAAGTGAATATTAATGAATGTCTAAGAAAAAAAAAGAAAAGAAGTTATGAAAGGTGATAGAATAAATGATCTCTAAAGTTCATCCTGGCCCTAAATCCTATTATCTTTGTGTCTCTGACACATATTTACAGACACATGTATGTATGTTTGTATATGCTCATATGTGTGTATGTGTGTAGTATTTACAAATGGTTGTATTTGAATCCAGATATTTTTGACTCCCAGTATGTCCTATCTACTTCAACATGCTGTCTTTTCATGTGTAGATGTGAATGTATGCAAATATCTGTACATAAATGTATATTCATATTTATATATCTATAACAAGAATATGGAAAGAATTAGGTTTCTCTGTATTTTGTTTGTTTTTAAATGGATTTTTGTTTTGTTTTAATATGTGTGTTTTGTCCTGTATCACTTGCAGTTGATGGAGCTTCAAAACATTTATTTTCTATGTCTCTCCCTGAAGATGGGCTTTCAGGTGAGGCCAGAAGGGCACACATATTTTTTAATTGAGCCTTTATCCTTTCAGTATTCCTATTGCATTACTTCTACAAATGATTCTTTGCCAGAGCTGAATCCTAACTTAAAACAAATCCTTATTCATTTCATTTTTATTAATATGCCTAACTCTAGTAATTCATACCAAAATGAAATCAGAGAGTTGTGCTTTATATCTCATAAGGTAATGATCTTGGTACTTAAAGTGCTTTAGGGTAGGTGGCATGTGGTTTTGCTAACTTCTCATTTTACTAGTCAAATAAAGTCACATATCACTTTTCTAGATTACAGGTAGATATGATCCCATTGCCATAGAGCTTTGATAACCAGTACCCCATCTTTGTAATAAATAAATATTTTAAACAATTTAATATTTAAAATTTTCTAACCTCTATGTTTATTTCTTTTAGAAGACATAATTGTTCTAGTGCATGGCTAAGAAAACCCTCTTATCAATGGAAAGAATTCTTGATCCATTATGGAAAAGAACAAGCTATATGTGAAATCTGGTGCCACTGCTATTTACTAGTAATTACTTTGAAAATATGTTCATTGTTACATGACAGTTTATTTGAGAAAGTCATAGTTTTCTAAATGTCAAGAGATTTTTTCTTTTCTTTTTTCTTCCTACAAGATTTTTTGGCATTTGGTTAAGTACTATCACAGTAACAGTAAATTATGTGATTTTTTTTCCCCTCAGCATTACTTCACTGGAACAGGCTGAATATTCTAACAAAGACTTTGATTCTCTGATTTTATTTTATTAAAGTGAATCTTTTAATGCTTTCAATAGATGTATTTGTCCCTTTGTAGACAACTACTTTGTGGGGTATTGCAGTTATTGAGACATTTTAGATATGTTTTACTTTTCATGACCCATTTGGGACTTTCTTGCTAAATATAGTCGTTTGCCATTTCCTACTTGAGCTCATTTTACACATGAAGAAACTAAAGCAAACAAGGTGGCTTGCCCAGGATCAAATAGCTTGTAAATATATGAGATCAAATTTGAACTCAGAAGAGAAGCCTTCATGACTCCAGGCCTGGCACTATCCACTTTGTTTCTTAGCTCCTGTTTGAGATAAAGGTGCTGACAATGTTCTGCCTTTTTAAAAGAAATAGTCAAGCATCTAAGCATGGGTATATTAGTTAGCTCAACATAGGAGGAAAGGGACAAATCAACATGACACTGAACTGCTTGCTATTCCTCTCATAAAATACTCAATCTCCCAACTGGTACCCTCCATGACTGGCATATTTTCCCCTCTGTCTTCATCTCCTTGATATCCTGGTTTTCTTCATGTCCCAGCTAAAATCCCACTTCCTACAGAATCCTTTTCCAGTTTTCCTTAATGTTGCTGCCTTTCCTCTGAAATCTTCTCCAATTTACCCTGTACATATTTTATTTATTCATCCTTATTTACAGATAGTCTGCTTTATTAGAATGTGTGCTTCTTGAAAACAAAACTATTTTTTTCCAGGGCTTAGTGAAATACTTGACACACAGCAGGAGCTTAACAAATGTGTATCCTGTTTACTTGTCTTGAACTCAGAGAAAGTTTATGTATATTGTTTATACCTCATTGCTAGTGGTGTGACTGTAAATGAGTTGTAAGACTAGGAAGAAAATACAAGAGAGGAGTCAGACACATTGCTAGCCAAATTTCTGTGAGGTTCGAGGTAGTAATCAAATTAAAATATAATTTAAACTATTTAACAAACTTAAAAAATACAATAGAGGTAATGTTAATTTGTGGTTTTCCAAGTCCCTTTCCATTTGTTTGACACCAACATATATGCTTGTGTGTTTCTTGTATATACACAAATAGAGAGAGAGAGAGAGAGAGAGAGAGAGAGAGAGAGAGAGAGAGAGAGAGACAAAAAGACAGAAAGACATAATGAACAAAGAGGAGAAGAGGAGATGGTCATGTTCAGGAGTAAGCTTTAGTGATGTTTTTTTTGCAGTTTTGCAAGATTTTGCAAAAGTTTTGCCTGTGGGCATAGTTTGCAGTTGGACACTTTGAATCTTGGAAGATTCCTGTTGCCATCCTAGGGTATGAGACCAATCGTCTGTTGGGCTGTACCCTATATAAGGGAGGCAGAGACTGGACCCTGGGTCTCATTCTGGAGCCTGGGATCCATGGTGGGGGGAGGAGGATTGTGGGTTTAGATAACTTAATTAGGTAGTATTTATCTAACTTAGCTGACAAATAGCAACAACTCATTGTCAAACCCAACAATCTCTGAAGCTACAAAATACATTTCAACCAACTAATTATTCTTCATCTGGCTCAGGGCTTGTCAGCCCTGGGCCAACAGTTGGGCATCAATTAATCAAGCTACCATCTAATTTGTCTACAGGCAAGCAGTCTCCACCAAAGCAGGCCAGATCAACCAGTGGCCTGCCTGGGGCCAGTGGGACTGGTGTTATAAAATAAAAGGGAAATATGATATGTTATGGAATAAATGGGGAATATAAGAAGGGCTGCTAATCAATGAGTCTAATCACAGAGGCTAGGTATTTG
>NC_058135.1:187178758-187210445 GCF_016433145.1 Gracilinanus agilis | reverse complement strand
TTCGTCTGGACTTATTTTTATGTCCCCTTGAGGAGTTTTGTGTGTGTTTCGGTCAGGAGAGGTTAAGAGCTGCTTCTTACTCTGCCGCCATTTTAACCCGGAAACCTGCTTTACCTTTTTTTAGCTATTGCATCTTTATAATCAAGTCCCTCACCCATCTTAACAACAGTTGTAGAGTATTGTAGGTTTTATGATTCAGTAAAGAACACTAAAAAGAATCAATAAGATGTTGAGGAGGTAAACCAAGAGAAAGCAATGGCATCCAAACAGAAAAGACTTTCCAAGAGGAGACAATCTACTACCTAACTCATAGAAGAGGAAAGAAGTAGACTCTGAAAGATGCAAGAGGTCTGGACCATGTAATATTGAAAGGGAAAAAAGGGGAAATCTGGGCAGAAAGTTGTAGTTGGGAGTTCTGGGAAGCCAGGAGACAGTATGCTAGTGCTAAGTTCTTAAGAATCTTGAGTTTGGGGTATATTGTATGATAGAAGATGACTGCAGAGAGCAGAGATGAAATAACATGGAAGACGAATTTGGTCTCCTTCACAGTTTTACATTGAGTTCTCCCTGCAAACAAGGTAGTCAATTCAGCAGCCTACTTTCTTCCATGGTATTACATATATTGTCAGAGGACCTTATCTTAGAGATCTGGAAGGAAGTAATTCACAGCCTTTGTGGGGACATACATGGATTCATTGTCATTATAAGTAAAACAACATATAACATTAAAAAACAATTTTGGGTATGGAAACAGAATTGATTTGATTGCAGTTTGGAGTCTATTTTCAGAGTAGTAGTTTCATTGGTTCATTTAATTTAATTTTTTTTGTTGTTTTGTGAACTGAACTTGTGATTTTATTTTTTCCCCTAGAGGGAGAGCCTAGTGAGAAACTTTCCTACTTTCTCCTCAATATAATCTTAGAGAGTCACCTGGGACCCTAGGAAATTAAATTTCTTCCTCAGGATCACATTCCTTACAGTATATATCTGAGAAGGCATTTGAACCGCAGCCTTCCTGTCATGGAATTTAGCTTCTTATTCACTATATCATATCTACCTCTCACTTGATGTTGTTGTAATAATGGACACACAAAAAATATTTACAAATTCATGACTTGTCTGATTGCTCACAGTTATTAGTTCTCTGCCAAAATTGTAATGCTTTCCCTCCCTTTAACCAGAGCTACCATATTCCCCACCTAAAGTAATAGAAGATGATATAGTTAAGATAGAGCAAGGGCACATGGCTATAAAAGAAACATCCACTCTCATGATCAAATGTATAGAGCTATAAAGGAGCACTTAGATATCATTTAGTTCAGACTCCTCACTTGACAGATGAAGAAACTGCATCCCAAGGTCAAGCCACTTGCTCAAAGTCCCACAAACAGTAATTGACAAAGTATCAATAGAGAAGAGAGCAAGGTCCAGAGTTATTTCCACTGAGTTATGCTGCTCCTTCTTTCCATCAAAGAGATAACTTTATCTTTTATTATCTTGATAGATGACAGATTCTTCAATCTGATTGGACTTGTGTCAGGAGAAGCTGAGCCCTCCTCAAGAAATTTCCTTAGTATACTCTTGGTATTGACCTAGAACTTGATTATATTTAAATTTTATTTCTTAATTATTTCTTTTGTACATGGTATTCCTTTCTAACTCAACTGTATTAAGTGCTTTCCATTTATTTATTTTTTAAACCCTTACCTTCCATCTTAGAATCAATATTTTGTATTGGTTCTAAGGCAGAAGAGAGATAAGAGCTAGACAATAGACTTGCCCAGGGCCAGGCAGCTAGGAAGTGTCTGAGGTCAGATTTGAACCTAGGATTTCCCATTTCTAGATTTGGCTTTCAATCCACTGAGCCACCCAGCTGCCCTGTGCTTTTTCTTTATTGCCTAGACTGCCAAGTTTAGTGCCATGGCTTAAAGGAAACTCTTGATAAACTCCTCTTAATCCCCAGAATCTCAGATAAAGAAGCAGACCACAAAATAAGAATCTCCGTGCCCCCTGTAAGCCTGACAAGTAGATTAATTTAGACAATGTTTTAAGATCTCTAGTAAGGGGGGTCCAACTCCTTTCCAAAGAAGTTCATTAAACTTTTGAATAGTGTTACTTATTTTTAAGAGTGTTATTTCAAGCCTAAATTGGTGTCATAGCAACTTACATTCATCACTTCTAATTTTACTCACTGGAGAAAATTGGATCTCTCAATGACACAACTAGTTATGCACACTCTTTCCACACATACTACTTTTCCCTATCTTTTCTCATTTTAGGCTAAAAATCCTCATTTTCTTCCATTGATAACCATATGTTATGAAACTGTGAATTCCTTAAGATTCTTGTTACTTTCTTTTGTACTCTTTTCCAGTACTTCTTAAAATATAATAGCCAGAACTAAAGATAAAGTAAATTGTAATCTGATTAAGGCCATATAGAAAGACAATCCCCTTCCCACCTCTATTCATGATGCCTGTATTAACTAGGATTAGTGTCTCAATATCTTATTAGCATTTTTATTAGTTATACTAATTATTAATATTAATATTTCCAATATTAATATTTGCCAGCTACATGTCAATGTCGAATATAATCCATTAATTTTTTTCAGAAAATAGCTATCTAGATATGCCTTATTGCCTTGAATTTGTGAAGATTTTTTTTATTTTCAAACCAAATGTTGTGCAATACTTATTCTTTAAAATTTTATCAAATTAGATTTATCCTGACAGGATCTTAGAACTATTTAGTTCATTTTTTTCCATTTAGAGTCCATTTTATTTAAGCAATGACTATGTAATATTAAAATATGCCCATAAGAGTAAAAAAAAGTTAATTTATAATTTTTTGTTTTGTTCAGTGTTAGTAATTATTTCTTTTCTATCACATCTAATCCATGACAACACTAGAATTGTTGTGGATTGGTCCACAAATTTGACTCTGATCTCTCCTTCCCTCTTTCTATATCTGGGGATTGTAATGTAGGAGATGGCAGCATGGAATTCCTGAAAAATACAGGGTCAAGTCTCACCCAGAATTCCAGGGGACTCCCCCTGGAGAACTTTGGGTGAGGGGGCAGTTGAGAGGTAGTTAAATGGTTGCTTTCTGGGAGTTGAGGTGAGCAGATCTTTCTGCTTGCTGCTCCTGACTTGGGGGTTCACCTGAGGGGCCATTGTGGCAAAAGCCATTGTGGTTTCTACTCAGGAGTTAGACTGTCTAGTAAGATTAGACCTTACCAGCATCAATATAGAAATTATTTAGTAATATAGAGATTAGAAATGATTACTATTAACCTAGAGAGTAAGTTTAGCTAAGGATATGCCACTCCTGGGGGAGGGGGGCAGCTTCAACCTGATAGATCAGGGCTTTCCATTACTTATCCAAATCCTAATTATCCCCTCTGCCTTTCCTTTCCTTCCATTATCAATATAAGCTTTATCTTCAATATCTGTGCCTGGGAATTATTTCAGGATACTCACTGCTCATTGTTGCCATTAAGCTTGATTCTTATCAGTTGCCATCTTAAGAAGACAAGTCCCATCTCAGTCCTCAACATTAGGATAACTAGCTACTTCTCAGGCCTCAATAAGACCTGTGGGTAATATAAGTTAAAGAAAGTATCTGTATCTGGCTTGAAGAAACTCAACCCTGACTCCATCTTCAACTGAAGCCCAACTGCTTGGGGGGAGGAGTTTGAGGACAAGTAGTACCTAACCCCCTCCCTACTTACTCAAGCCTGTCAGTGTGAGAGGAGAGTGTCCTGTAAATATCTGGCCCAAGCCTAACAATCAGCTTCCCCAATATTTTTGTTATTACAAACATAACAGGATTGATCAAAATTTCCAGAAAAACAAAATTAAAACGTTGAGATTAATTTTAAAGGGAGCTAACCTTATTTTTTGTTTCATGGTAGTTTGTGCATATTGAATTTTCTGATGATTTCTCATGATTATTTTCCTTTGCATTTTACAAAAGTAGCTTATTTCAGGTGAAAGAAAACTCAGTAAATAATGAATACTAAAACAAATGATAAATGTTTAAGTGTACATTTAAAATACATTTTCAACAAAATTGCAATTGATGATGGTTATAGGTATACACATAGAAGGGACTACTTTTTTCTTCTAGAAATTGAAAAGTATAATTTCATTTTCTCGGAGTAAAACAATTTGTTCTGCACAGAAATTAAACACTTCTCCTGAATCAGCACTTACTGTGCTCCCTGGGGCTTTGTCTTCAAAGAGCAAATTGAAACCAAAATGCCTGTCCTATGACCATGGGGCCACTTTGGCCTGAATTGGGCCTTTAAACTCAATTATTGATTTTTGCTTTCACAGGTTACTGAATCTTCCAATTTGTGCCCAAGTAGGCCCAAGCAGGCAGGTCAAGCTCACTGAATTGAATTGTAGTTTGAGGTTTGAATTAAATTTAGTTGCTCCAAGAAGGAAAGGAGAAGAGTACTCCAAAGCAAAGTAGAATGGCACAGAAAAAAGATGATGAAAAAATGATAAAGGCTTTGTTGTTCTTGAAATCAAAATAGTCCTTCTTAAGTATGAAATAATTTAGGTTCCTTGTCATAGATTTTTACAATTCCATTCTCTAGTCTTAATCTTCAAATGCCAGGCTGTCACAATATATACATCTTAGTTATTTTTAAGTCATGGCTAATTCAACATCCCATATGTCAAGTCTTCTGATGAATATGTGTTGAAGGAAGATGCAATTAATTTAAATTAGCATGAATTAGAAAAAGGACACAATTTTGGAAAAAATGTTTGAGGTTGATTTTTTTTAAAGAAATAAAAGAGGCCTATTTTCTTCTTTGTTATTTACAATCATCATCTGAAAATCAATCTGGAAATGTCTTGCTTAAGTTTCTATGCTTGAATAGTTTTCAAAAAACCAAAGGATATATTAGTCAAAACAGAAGCAATAACTATTCCTTGAGTTTAATCTTAATAATTTTTTTGCAATACTGTATTTCTTAAGAGTTCTAGGGACTTTTCTAAGATATGAGTTTAACATTTAATGGAAGGTCAATTAAATGTCATTTAACAATTATGTCAGCACTCTATGAGCATAATCAAATTGTTCTCTGCATCCAGGGCCTCCTGCAATGCTGTAACATCACAAATTACACTGGTCTTGCCTGCAGGATTTTTAGGCATATGTCATCATAGCAAGATCTCTTTCCAAAAGAAAAGATGGTGTATTTACAAATATAAAATAAAAATTGGACTTGAAACTTTTTTTCCTTCTGCCTACATTTCACTTATGACTGAAAAGAACATTCAAACTTGATCAAACTTTCCCACAACTTCCAAAATAGGTTTCAAAGTCCATATCCATTAAGAGTAGCAAATGCATTTCCTGAATAATGGCAAGATACAAATTACTCTGTAGTATATTTGAATGTCATCTGGGTCTACAAGTATAACAATCCTAACAGTTTACTTATAATACAATTTGTCCTTATAAATTAAATCGCTCTAACTAAATACTGCTATTATTACTACTAATACAATTAACATTAATTTCATGTAATACTTTATCATCTATAATCATCTGTGACTTTTTTTTCATTAGATCCCTTACTAGGCCTATGAAGTAGGTTCATTATTAACCTCATTTTACAATCGTGGAACCCAAGTTAAAATCAATTACCTAAGATTATACAAAAATGTAAATGGTAGAGCTAAAACATTGGGAAAAAGTCTTCTGACCACAAATAATGTTTTCTTAAACTGTCCCTCATATTTCATGTTGTTTCTCAGCCTTATGCAATTTCAGCAGAAGTGATCCTCACAAAATATCCATGCTTCTTATCTCCCACTGAAAATCCATGTGGTGACAAAAGTAATATTAATCTAACAAATTAACTTAATGGTCTAATAAATGTAATAATAATTTAAGAAGTGGTTGGACAAGATATCCCTTTACATGCATGATTTGTAGAGCACAGATCTACCTGATTCAAATCATCACTCTCATTTATCTATTATAGTACTTTCTTCCTTTTAAAATGGTAGTTTGCATTTCTACCATTAGTGTCACTAAAGTGAAACCATCTCACCAAATGCTTGGATTTCATCTGTTTTTTTTGTTGTTGTTTTTTTTTGCTTTTGTGTTTTGTGCTTTTTTTCTACAAAATGAAACAAGAATTTCCTTTCACAACGAGGTCAGATAATCTAACATATTCATCTTATTTCCTAAATGAGTGGTGGACAGGAGAAATCATAAATGAGGGTTAGGGAAAAAAGCTACCAAAAGCAGACAGCATTATTGGTCATACTTAAAAGCTTGGCAGGTAAAGAGAAATTTGCCATGAGCTGTTCTATGTGTGCTACATTTGTTTATTCCAAGAACATGTAAATTCTTAGCAAATACAAATTGAGAGTTCATCTTTGACCTAAATTTACAAAAGAAAGTTCTAAAAGCAACAGGTATATAGTCTAATTCTTGAATAGATTGAAGTTCTCTTTTAAACAATAGAAGAATTTCTAGTAGAAAACAAAACAGGAAAGGAATGTAATAAAGTAGAAGGACAATTTCACTAGTATCAAAAAGTTATACCATATTTTCCTGAACTCCAGAGAATGGAAAGAGAGTCTACTGAATACTTTGAACTGTATAATTAGTAAAAGCATTCCTAGAGAATTCCTGAATAAAAAAATGATGAGTATTCCTAGAAAAGATGGTGTAAATATTTAGCTTTATCAGGAAATAATCTGGTTAGAGCCGGTGGAAGAATAGAAGTGTTTTATTATGATTTGTTGATGAGGCATATCAAAGCCACTATTTAGCTAAATTCAGGAGTACTTAACTTGAAGTCTATCCAATTTTTAAAAAATGACCAACTCAAAACAAATAATTTCCTTTCTAACCCTTTAGATTTAATTAATGCATTTGAAATTTTGTTATATATTTAAATTATTAATATGATATTAGTTTTCACCAGACTGTCAAAAGTGATCTATAATACACAAAGTCATTTTTTAGAGTAACCTAGAAAATAGTGGTATAGATGATCAAATCTTTTGGCAGTGTAATGGAGGGATCCTCCAGAGATTGGGAGGCTTATCATAACTGATCTTTGAAGAAGAATTGATCTTCAGAAGAAAAGTTTATGAAAATTTAGCTGAGAAGACAGATTCCAATTTGCTTGATTCCAGGATTCAGACTACAGGACCATGATTTAAAACATAGGAATGCCAGGCTGTTGTCAAGAAATTAAGCCTTCCTATCTGGGGTCAATAAAAAATATTTGCCTACCTTTTGACAAATCTATTTGAGGCCTTTTAACCTGAAAAACAGGAGCTGGTATTGTCAGAAAGAACACTGTCCTCATAGATCTTTTAAACTTGATATGAGAAAGAGTAGGTCTTAATTCAACTCTCATGTATAAATAAGCCCTTTTTCAACATGAGTCATTCAAATTTGACAAATATGACTAATAATAGTGAATATATTCTCCTGTTCTTTGTCTTCAGGTTCAAAATTCACACTTTCACTAAATATTTAAGTATATCCTGTCTTATATCTGAAGTTTTTCCTGATCCTACTGGTTGTCAGTGCTTCCCTTTCATTACCTCATTGTATTCAATTTTAACAAACTACAGACATGTTGTCTTTCTTAAAAGAATTTAAACTCCTCAAGAACAGGGTATTTTTTTGTCTTTGTAACCCCAGCACTCGACACAGGTTTTAACATAAAGCAGATTCTTAATGAATACTTCTTATTGATTGCTTAAAGCCTTGGTCTACTCACAAGATGTGAATAATAGAGCTTACCCAGTCTTATCTCCCTAGGCTGTTTGATTTTTTCTGGTCAAATATGCAAATATTATTATAACTATATATATATATATATATATATACATATATATATATATAACTATGAAGTGATAAGTTTAAATAAATGAAATGAACAAAGTTTTTCTACATTTAGAGATAATTTTACCATTGTTATCACTGTTATCTCATGAGAATATGAAGAAGATATCTTAGTGTGCTGGTTGAAATCTCATTGTGGGGAATAAATAGTTTAATATTTTTCTTCTAAGAGTTCCTTTACTCTCTCACATATGAGTTAGGATAGTTTTTGTTTCTTTGTAAATTTTGCAGTCCTCCTCCCAAAAAACACATTCAAATAAGGCCATAATATTTTCTCTGTGACTTGATTGACCAAGATGCCTCTGGCTTAAGCCAAGCCTACTTTTACACAGCTTCCTAATGTTATCTGTTCAATGGTCAATATAAGCCATAAAAATATCCATCCACTTGGATTTGGCACCTAAAAAACATGACAAATATCCTGAGACCTCTCAATCATAATACCTTTGTCCTTCTGGTCAGGCTAGTTGGGGTTATATATGTTGAAAAGACATAGAGCCTTGTCTACACTCTCTTTTTTGAATATTCTATCTTCTCAATACCTAAGAAAACTACTGTTGTTAACTATCGAATGACCTCAAAATATCTTATTTCATTCCTTCACTCATCAAAAACTAATAGCTGATTAATTTTGGTTTAAGAAGTCCAATAGAACATGGATGAGCTTTGCACAGGAAGGTTTGACATACATGGATTTAGAGTTTTTCTGGTCTCTATTAGGGTATAGTTGCTATTCTAGGAAAAATATTTCTTGTATGGTCTATAAGCCCTTTATCTACAGATGAGGGCTAAGTGGCTAAGGGGTGATAGGTTTTAATGGGAAGTAGGAAGGAGAACCAGATTGTTTTTTGTGATAATGGTCCCCTTATTTGGAATATAACTAAATTTCTAGTTTATAAGTATTTATTAGTAATTTATCAGTATTCCTAAGAGGACCTTGCCATAGTGAATATATTATACAGAAGCATCTATTTTAATGACATCTTATTTTAAAACCTTCGTCGTTTTGTTTTGTTTTTTTTTCCAGAAAAGTGAGTTAAGGCCCTTTAACAGAAGACTTATCAAGCCCACCTCTTAAAGTCAACATTATTTTACTTAGCTTACTCTGGAAATATTTACTGAAAACTAAGGTAAAGAATATATTATTGAAACATTTTTTTGAGATCAATGAAGTGTTAGACACTACATTTGTTAGTATCAGAGGTGCTCAGCATGAGGGAATAATAACAGTCAAGGAAGTATAAATAGGCACGGGTGGCTTTTTTGCTTTTTGAATGGTCTTAAATAGATAGGCATGAAATAAATTGGAACCTTTCACTTGGGATGCTGTTTTGTTGTGGTTCATTCCAGATTTTTATCATTGAGAGAGATTCACACTGCAAAATTGTGTATGACATCCTCAGGAGGAAAAAAAAGCAGTCATCTCCGAAATCCATATGGAGTTTTTTTGACTCATCTGGTCCTGTACCACAGGGAATGGGAATTCAAATCACATAAAGCATTAAGGATCTACAGATAAACTGAGAATTTTTTTCCTTTGTATGTAAGGGTAAGAATTTATGAAGAAATATGGGGAAAATTTTAACACCATAGACTAAAACTGGGGGATGCTACAAATCCTTTCAGTTAAATTATTATCCTTATCAAAAGAATATATAAATCTATGCATTGATCTTAAAGTTAACCTTCTGCCCAATTTAAATTTTCTAATCAATCAAATAGAGTAGTAAAATGGCCAAGAAGAAGCAATATTCTTAATAGTATGAGTTCAAGACTGGGTCTCAATCATGTCAGACTAAATTACTTACCTAAAGATATAGAATTTTTGATTATCCTATATTCTTCAAAGGAAATCCTTTATTTTTCAAATTTATAAATAGTTAAGTCTTGTTATGAGCCATTCAAGCGGCTGTAGTAACTTTCTAATAAAACCATAATTAGATAATTACATTCAATACATTATGAACAGATTTTAGACCAAACTACTTCATAACTAATTGTGTTACTTAATTCAAGTCTTTAACAATCTGTAATTTTATTGGATGTAGGGACACTACACAGAACACTTATTGTAAACTCTATATGTCCTTATTTACTGTGAGTAGGAGGAAAAATACATTTAGGGGTTGAGTGTGAGAGTTAATTAATTATTTGATTAATTTATAGAGAGGTGTATATTTGGGAATCCATTTGTATTTTATTATAAAAGTTGTGAAAGTGCACTTTTAGATACATACAGGCATCACTGAATATAAATGAACGAATGATATATTTGGGGAAGAGATGATTAGATTGAGCTGTAAGAAATTGACTAGAGATAAATTAGTGAAATTGAGTTACTCCTTTTTCATAGGTGTATGAAAAGAAGGTGATACAATTAACCCTTGTTTCTGAGATCTGAAGAGAAGTGAATAAAAAAACAGATGATAGAGAAGCTAAAACTGGACTTTTGGTCTGAGTGGTATAAGGATGGAATAGGTTATATAGCAGATAAGTATTGGTGACAGGTTATGTGTAAAATATTTCCACTTCTACTATAATCACCTTGCAAGTGGGAAATAACTTAATTTGGGGAAGAGATACATCGTATTTGCATATGTAATAAATTATGTGATATAAAGGGCAAGATTCTTCAGCTCAAACACCTGGAAAGAGCACAGAAGGAATTTTCTGGATAATGTTAATTTTAGGAATTCCAAAACCCATCTTTGCAGAAGCAAGGATGTTTGAGGGCAGCACCTATAACAATAACAAAAAAAAATCAGAGTTGTAGGCCCCAAAATAGAAAAAGCAGCAAGAGAGTAAAGTCACAATATGGGAGAGAGAATAACCTAAACTTTATCATCTCCCATGAGCTAAATAGACTTTGTAGGTTTGATAGAAAGAGCACATTTTTGTGAAGACCAAACAACTGGAAAGTGCTAATGATGGGTCTTACCAACTGTTGCATTTCTTGGAGTTGTCAGATCTTTCCTAGTTCATCTTTACCAGGTTATTATTCCTATATTAATTGTTTTCATTATGCTTATTTTATTTTATTCCAAATCAGTTCTTCCAAGCTCACCCTGGATCCCTAAAAATGATCTACATTCCATTATATTCATGTGTTATGATTTCTTTAATTTTAAGAAATTAATTGTTAACTCCTTCATATCCTGTTCTTTTACACCATACAAAAGTTACATACATACACACATATGTAATATAATATAACTTAAATAATAGAGGGCTTTTACCATATTTCTTTGATCTTTTTGGATCTATCATTAATAGTGGTATCACTGGGTCAAAGGTTATTTCTATAATTCAGTAACAGTTATGGAATAGTTAAAAATTGTTTTCAATGAGGTCCATGCCAATTTACAACTACACCAACAATATTTTAATTTCCCCCCCTCTAAACCCTCAAACATTATTAATTTTTCTTTTGGTTATTTTTTTTTCTATCTGATCAATGTGAGACAGAATTTTAGAGTGGCATTGACTTGCATTTCTTAAATTAATACTGTTTTGATAATATCTTCTGAGGTCCTCTTATTTTTATGAGAATTTTATTGTTAAGACACATTTGTTTTTAATGCCTATATTGGTGTATGGTATTAAATGTTTCTTATTAATGAATTTATACGAAACTTCTTTCAAGTTTCCCTACAGGTTTTGGTTGAATATTGAGGTTTTATCCTAGTTGTTAAGATCTTTAGGACTATGGTAATCTATGTAGATATGTATATTTACATATGTAGGTTGTGTTCTAATCTATTACATTGATTAACTATTTAAACAATACCAGTTCTAGTTATTCTTGGCCTTTTTCCTCACTTTATTTATTTGTTTTTTTTACAATTTCCCTTGAAAAATTGACATTCTGACCTAAAAAATGAACTTTATTAGTTTTTTCCCCCTAGGCCTGTAAACTTGTTGAAGATTGATATGGCATGGAAAATATAAAAAGATTTTGAGATTAATGACATTTTATTTTATTTAATGACCAAGCTATAGGCATTCAATAACTCCAAAGTACTTTTTTGTTCTGTAAAGTGTATTTTATGCTTACATTTTACAGTTCATACATGTATGTTTTGGCAAGTAGAATCCCAAATATTTTCTGCATTTAGGAGATGTTTTGAATACAATTTCTTTTTCTGTCTTTTCCTTCTTAGTTGTCTTATAATTGTACAGAAAAATAATAATTTATATTGCTTTATTTTTATCCCCATTACTATGTTGCCAAAAGTAGTATTTCAAAAAATGTATTGAATTTTTAAATTCTATTCTCTAAATAGAATATATTCTATGAATTAAGTAATATTTCCCCCTCTGATGCTTATTTTTCTTACTTACTTTCCTGATACCTAGTATTTTAAAATATCAAAGAAAAGAAATGATAATATACATCTTTGTTTTGTACCAATATAATTGCATAGGCCTCTGACATTTCATAATTTTATATAATACAGGACAGAGTTCCAAATAGATACTATTGGCTATATTAAGAAAAAGCTCATTTATTTGATATTGTTTTTAACAGAAATGGCCATTTTATTTTTGTCAGATATCTTTTTACATCTATGGATATAATCATGCACTTTAATCATTTTGTTATTAATACAATATATTATGTTCATAGTTTACCTAATATTGAACAGACTTAGAATTATAAATTCAGTCTGATTGAATAAACCTTTTTATTACATTACTTTAGCATATTTGCTAATAAAATCTTAAATATTTTTGTGAATATTCATTATGGAGATTGGTTTTGTGTTTTATTTCTTTACATTTTTTTCCTAGTTTAGGTATCTATTCCATGTTTCTATTTGGTATCAACCCTAAATCTGGACAAGCTAGAATGTTGTCCCAGATATTTATGGCATATTGGGAATTTTGAGAAACAAACTTATCACAGGCACAAAAATATTCTGAAATGTAAACTGATTTTATTGAATATCTTAAGAATAGTTTGAAATGGGTCAGTAAGATTGACTCTTTAGCCCCTGATGTTGTGATTTGCTTGACAATTTTCTTCGTGGAATTTTAGCATTCTTATTGTTCTGGTCCTTGATAGATGTCATACTTTATCAGAAAGGCATCAGCTGATAATTATTCAATGATTTTTGCATAAAGGAGAAATTCCAGGAAAGGTACTATTGTACTTCTGACAAAAATTTTATTTAATTCAATTTGATAAATAAGCCTGATTTACAAATGCTGTAATTCATGGAATCTTTCTCTTAAAAACAATGATTAAATGTGAAGAAAAATTAGTCTCAGGATTTCAAAATATACTTTCTTTTAAAGTTATGTGTTAAAAGCAAGAGGGAGATGAATTTAAGATTTAGATCTCACCATTGAACAAAGGAAGGAGGAACATGCTAAAAATTATTTGACCAGAAGAAATGGAAGTCAATATATTTCTGGACCTTCCTATAATTAAGTATATGTTAAATATTATAACATTAGACCATTATTTAAAATGTAATGATTTTGTTCAGTGTCACATTCCTTTCAGATGAAGTCAGCAAACATATAAATGCCATTATCAACAAAAACCAATACCCTGTACTTCCCCTGAAAGACTAACACTAAAAACAAAACCTTGAACATAGTGATATAAAGAAGATATTTTCATGAAATTTCCTTTGAAATCTCTATCAAATATATTAATCAATGGTTACATGGTAACATAACTGGACCTAATAAAATTGGGTTGCCCTATGGACATCTAATTTATTTTCCTGTCTACCCTTCTGGTCCTCCATCTGCTATGTGAATGCATATTACTGAGATAATAAAATTACCAAATACAAAAATAATTATGAATGCATATATGTAGTATAAGAGTTCTTAAGTACTTTGAATTTGATTAGTTCATTGTTGTAAATAATTAGAAATGAAATATTAAAATATTAAGTACTTTAAAACCATATTGGCCCTCATTTAGAGATTCCTTAAAGACATGAATGAAAGTTTTGAATATTTTCAAAGAAATAACATTTTGGAAATATATTAAAATTAGTAAATTGTTTACTAGGCTATAATAATTAACTTATCCAAGGTGCCTTGCCACCTCTATCTAACTGCTCTTGATATGTTTACTGTCCTGTATAACTTACACTTAATGTAATACTCCTTAGATATTTTAAGTACATTGGGGATTGGAAGATAGGAAGTTGTGGTTGGCTTTGATGTAGGGGTTTTGAGGTTCTGGAAGGAGATATTTCCTGAAAGAAGGTTGTACCATCTTGAGCAGTATTCTACCCCAGAGCAAAATCTATGAAGTCTAATCTCTGATGAGCATGAAGATACTAGATATTGGGGTAAAATTTGCTGCTTAGTAAAAATTGCTGCGAAAACTTAGAAAATTGTCTAGCAGAAATTGAATGCAGACCTAAATCTCACACTATATAAATTGAAATACAAACTCAAATGGGGTCCAATGGACATCAATATTCTCTTAATTACTAAATTCGATGACCCTTTTCTCAATCTTCATCTTTAGACTAAGTGTTAATATATTATTTAGAGAACTTAAAGAAGAAATTAAGAACTTAGAGGAGAAAATTGTTGTGTTCTGTCCCAGGCTCAACTCACAAGCACACAGCATTCTAGAGGCAGTAATATTTTCCTTACAGAGGCAGCAGCTCCAGGCTATGCAAGCTTGTTGCTGTCACTTTTGACCCATTGGCATTCCTAAAATTTAAGAAATCTCTACCACATGATAAATATAAGCTTCTTAAAGAGACACTTGTTTTGGAGGGACATACTATTTCCCTTCAACTAGTCAGGTCTGGGGGCTGAGCCTGTTCATCTTAAATGAATACTTGGAAGAAACAAAGCCCTTCAGATTGCATTGGTTCTCCAGTGACCAGGCTAAAACAGTTGTTGTTTTTGTTGTTTTTGTTTTCAAATTAACTGACTTTCAATAGTTTTTTCATTGCCATAGACAATGTGAAGAAGGATGTCTCATCAAGCATTGATGGAATGGTGGTGAAACTAGGTCTGAAGGAGTCTGTTTTAAATGCCCTGTTGCTTGTGGATCACCTAGAAACTACCTGCTTTTTAAATGAACTTATGGCCCCATTGGAAAAACACTCTAAACAATATGCCACCTAGTTAATTAGCACCTAGAAAAAAATTGGGCAAATAGGTGTCAAATATCCACCAAAAAAACCATATAATTCTCCCAATTCAGCTATAGCATGATTTGTGTGTGTGTGTGTGTGTGGGGGGTGGAATCTCAATATCCTCTTCCCAAAGAGCTCCTTTCATTTTGGTTGAACTTCTTGACATTTCTGAGCTGTATATTCACTCTCCTTCCATTGTTTTCCATCTGCTAATTAAAAGATATGGAAAACTTAGAAGGAATTGCAGATGGCTTCAAGTTCAACTCATGACAGAATGAGAAACATCCATAAGAAGTAAACATGAAATCTCTTTTAGTATTGTAAAATGTTGTCTCTAGAGATACCTCTATTACCTCTATTTTTAACTTTTGTTGTGGTTCAGTTGTTTTAGTCATGTCCAACTCTTTATGACCTCAGAGTTTTCTTGGCAACAACATGGAAATGGTTTGCTTGGTCCTTCTCCTGATTTTTTATAGATGAGAAAACTATGGTGAATAGGGCTTAATTATTTGCTCAGCATCACAAAGTAATTGTCTACTCAGAGAGAGGAATCTTCCTAACTCCATGCTTGATACTCTATTCACTATACCCACTAGTGGTTCCCATTTTACTTTGAGGTACTCTAAAAGTTTGGACAATTTTTTTTACTGTTGATCTAATCTGTCATTCTTCAGCTTCAAAATATTTCTACTGTTTTTTTTCAGATGCAACAGCTTAGGAAACAACTGTGTTCATCTCCATGAAACCATAAAACCACAATCAACATTAATCTTAAAGAAAATTAGATAAAATATCTAGGAATCAATTTCTCAATGTATGACCAAGATATATAAATATAATTATTATTGATAATTTTAATACATAAAGACTTTAAATGAAGAATATAATTGGTCATGATTGGGATATAACAATATAATAAAAATGATTATTATACCTAAAGCCATCTGGAAATTTAAATCTATAGAAATCAATTTCTACATAGAATAAATTATAAAATTTTACAAAGCCATATATATTATATTAGGTTGTTGTGTTGATTAGATTTGCTGAACTGCTTTCCTCATCTCTTTATTCTGTTACAAGCCATGACTGAGTAAGGAAGGCTTAAAGATATATTTAAAATGAATATAATTTTAAAATATTTAAAAGCTAAATCTATATTATTATAATTTGCCTTTTATTACCTTTATTTAGGTAAATATGCATTTTTGGTAGTTCATGATATACAAATGTGTGATTCTAGGGTGATGATACATGCAGCATGGATCAGATGGAAAATGAGTATAGGCTTCTATTAAGAGGTAAACTGAGATTAGCCATAAACAACTGTTGTTGTATTCCTACTTTATGTGAGACTATTGTGAATACACCAAAGTTCAAGGAGCAATTCCTGTCCTCATTAGATTAGAATCTAATGAAATTAAAAATACACATATATGAAAAGAAAACAAATAATATGAAATAATATTCTCTAAATGCTAAATGAAGTTATTAATGATGTGTTTTTAGAATTAATAGCAGGAAAAATTACCTTAGGGCAAGAAAGACCATCTCTTATCCATTCAGAATCACAGTTCAACACAGTGGATGAGGACATAATTTTAAATATTTCAGATACCATAAATACCATATCTTAATTAACATAATAATATCACCTAAATTTAGTTAGGTTGGACATGATTGTTTGGGATTTGAGAGATTAGTTTTCCAAGGTTGAGACAATGATCAATCTTCCTCTGTCTATTGCCCAAAATTTACCAAATTAATGACTACATATTATATTTGCCAGAATACCAAGTAAAATACAAAAGCAAAAGAGCAATAATAGAAGAGGATGGTTACAAAACATAATGCACCTTAGAAAATGTTATTGACTTAGTCAAAGCCAAGTAGGTCACATATGATGAGTAAGAGTGTGATATAGTGGTTCTCACAGGGATCTTCAGATAAGAAGAATATTTTTATTCGGGTCTTTTGGGTATATGCTTTGACAAGTCAGCTCAATTCCAAAATATTTACATCTGTCTCTCTTTATATCCACTAATATGTCAATGCTTGTAATTTTTTTCTTAGTATTTCCAACCCCTAATATAGCAGAAAGATAGTTGGTACACTGCAAGATCTGGAGATAGGAAGACCTGAGTTCAAAACTTCTGACACTAGCTGTGTGACCTTTGGCAAGTCCCTTGATCTTGTACACCTCAGTTTCCTCATCTGTAAGATGAGCTAAAGAAGAAAATGACAAACCACTCCAGTATCTTTGCCAAGAAAATCCCAAGTGGTGACAGAAAGTGTTGGAAATGATTGAAATATATTTAATATCATGCCTGGAACATAACTCCTGAAGAAAGCCTTGTTTCTTCTGTTACTCCAATGTTTGTTGGTCACATTCTAATGAAGCAGTAGTATAAGAAGAGATTTTTGACATTTTGTATTTTCCAGGATTCTCTTATCCTACTCTCACCCCATGGAATGACTATATTAAGATGTTTACTTCAAGGGTCTTGAAACAGTGGTTTGCCAAAGCAAGGATGACTTAGCTTAGGACTGACTAAAATTATTTAGCCTACTCTTAGGCTATGGGGTCTGAAGAAATCACTTCATCTTCTGTCTCTTGACTCAAGTCTTTAAAAAGCTTTGTTTATGGGGAACAGCTAAGTGGCTCAGTGAATTGAGAGCCAGGCCCAGAGCCAAGATATCCTGAGTTCAAATCTGACCTCAGACACTTCCTAGCTGTGTGACCGTGGGCAAATTACTTAACCCTCTTTGCTTAGCCCTTACCATTCTTCCACCTTAGAACCAATACACAGTCTAAGATGGAAGGTAACAATTTAAAAAAAATCTTAACTTATGGACATATTATGTAGTACCTACATGGTCATAATCAGTAAATAAATGAATGGGCATTCATTAAACACTTGCTTTGAGTTTCTTAATAGGAGAACTTGGATAAGTGGACCTTAGATTTAAAGAATTAGGAATTTAATGGTAACAAAAAGACTATTAAAACACCTAATAAAAAGAATAATAACACTAATGTGAATGATTTATATATATATACTATTAGAATGGAGGCATATCTTTCTCCTTTAAATCATCTTAGCCAATGGCTATTCATGTTATTTCTTACATAATAGTTGTTGAATAGGATTCATTTTTGATAAATCCCTTTATTATCATTTCCCTTTGTTAAAGGGCAACCAGATTACACTGTGAAGAGTGCAATCCTTATAATTAGAAAGACTCAAGTTCAAATTCTCTCTGTGGCACTGGCTTTGTGATCTAGTAAAGGTCATATAATCTCTATGCTTTAGTTTCATTATCTATAATATAGAAATAATAGCTTAATTGATTAGTTTATTACAAGAATCAATTGAATTAGCCTTTATAAAGCTCTTTGTAAACCTAAAAGAACTTTGTAAATGTTAGCTATTATTATTGTTATAATAATTCTACCTCCACAAAATAGGTATAGTCAAGATGAACAATTTTACCTTTGTACGGTATGTTAGAAAGATTTCCAATTTGAAGTGGTCTAAGTGGATATATTATGCATCATAAAAAGGAAAGGACAGACATAATATCTCATCAGAAGTGGTTTAAGTTACTCATTGTTCTTTTATAATATCTGTGATTCTTTAGAATGTCCCATTTAATCACTAGTGTTCCATTTATCTAGAAGGTAGGGCTTTGGCAACCTCAAGCCATTGGAAATCAACTTTAAAACTCAAAGCATATAAGTGAAAAAGGCCTCTAAATGATCAAAATAATTGCCCTTATAATCCACCCACTTTACTCCTGTAGAAGAGACCCAGGGTTCTTACTGATAGTCATCTTGATATCTCACATTCCACCCTAAGATTATTCATTATTTGCTTTATAAGCTTAAAGCATATGAGAAAGAGAAGAGGCAATAAGAAGGGGTAAACCTACTGAAGGTATTTTATACTGAGGTCAGAGAGATGTGCTTTAACTGCTGACTGGCAGTGAGGGAAAAGGGAGAAAAACTAAATAGCAGACGTGCAGACATAGAAATCACTAGTACAGCTAAAAGTTTAGCAGCAAGTTGCCCTACATGCTTCTCTAGTTCCTCAGGGCATCATAGCCCAATATAACAACTGACATTTATAATGAAGACCATGAATCATCTAGAAAAAATACTGAATTATAAGCAAGGTTCAGTCTACACTACTTTGGACAATGGAAAGTATGCAAATTCAGATTCTCAGTACCAGTACTTAGTACCTATCTAAGTTCATGCAACTCACTTTACCACTTGAATCTTATGGTTCTTATCTACAAAATGAATGTTTTAGAATAGATTATCTCCAAGACACTTCTTAGTGTTTGATCATATGATCCAGGGAAATAAAATTTTAGTTGTTTTATATCTGAAATGGTTAATTTTTTAATGTGTCTAAAGGGAGCTGTGTTACTTATAAAATGTATTTTTTGAAGATTTTCTTTATATTAAGGACTATTTTCTTAAACATAACTCCTGATTCTCCTATAGTTTGCCTGGCTTTGAATATTCTCTCCCTTAGACTTTGTAAATAATGTAGAAGCAGGGCAGCCAGGTGCTGCAGTATATTAAGAGCCAGACCAAAAGATGGCAAGTGCTAGGTTCAAATCCGGCCTCAGATGCTTCCTAGCTGTGTGATGCTGGGCAAGTCACTTAACCCCCATTGCCTACCCCTAACCATTCTTCTTTTTTGAAACTAATATACAGCACTAATTCTAAGTCAGAAAGCAAGGGTTTAACAAATGATATAGAAGAAACAGGGTCTGAATGGAGATTTAAACATATCATTCTTCACTTTTCTCCAAATTTTTTTTCTTTTATGTAAGCAATATATGTTTTGTTTCACAATATAATGGGCAGCGAAATATATATTACATGATAGCATCTATACAACTAATATATTATCTGCCTTCTTAGGGAGATGGCAGAGATGGAAGGACAGGGAAAAAGAATGAAACAGATTTTTTGGACATAATGTGGAAATGTGTTTCTCTTGGATGAGTATCCTTACAATTTATTACAAATTTATAACAAAGCACATGCATTATATTATGTTACATATGTATAAATAAATGGTAACAAAAAAGAATTTTAAAAGACTTTCTAAAGTCCTTTCAAAAGGAAGAAAAACCTACAAATGAGAAGGCTTAGAGAAAAAGGGACAAATGTAGACTCACAGTTTTGTAAAGATTCTGTACTGTATCTGTAAGATACAGCCTCTGAATGGTGAAAGTATTGTTTTCAAATTACTTAATTGATGTAGAACATCCAGTTAAGAAAAACAATTTTGTAAAACAGTAAGCCTAGCCAATTTGTCATTTAATGGCACAGTCATGTAGGATGTTTTTGTCAAGAACATCAATTCAAAGAGCTAGAAGGCAAAATTTTTGGCATGTATTCCAAACTCTTGTATCAAGTAGACTTAAACAATTGGATAGTACAGAAGAATATTACTCCCTAATTAAAAGATTTTCAGAATTGAGAATCTATATCCTCTTCTGTTTACTTGTTTTCTTAAGGTAAAGTTTGTCCTTAAATTCAGAAGTTGTATACAGAAAAACCCTCAATAGTCTTTCTGGAAACCCTGGTATCCTTAAATTGATGTAATATAATCCAGTTATTTTTACAATAATAAATTTTCCTGTATAATTAATGTCATGTTCTTGAAAAGATGTGAATTAGCCCCTTCTTATATCTACTGATAATAAATCAAAGATGACTATTATAATGGGCTGAATATTTTACCTAAGCCTTTGAAAAGATGAGTCAACAGACTAAAGAAGAGCCAAAATTGAGAGACAGAGGGTAGCTGATGGAGATACAGAGACTTCAGTTCTCTATAAAATTATATACATTGGAAATCCATGTGGGCCCAGGAAATCTTTAGTGATGGGAGCTACTGGAGGCAGTGGTAGAACAGAAAGTTTTTAAATCCAGTTCCCTATATGTATAGGAAGAGTTTCTTGACAACATTTTGTCTTAGAACTAGAAAAAGGGCATTGCTGGTGGAGTTGTGAATTGATCCAACCATTCTGGATGGTAATTAGGAACTATGCCCAAAGGACTTTAAAAGACTGCCTGCCCTTTGATGCAGCCATACCACTGCTGGGTTTATACCCAAAAGAGATAATAAGGAAAAAGACTTGTGTAAAAATATTTATTGGCACATTCTTTGTGGTGGCAAAAAATTTGAAAATCAGGGGATGCTCTTTGATTGCGGAATGGCTAAACAAATTGTGGTATCTGTGGTGATGGAATACTATTTGCTAAAAGGAATAATGAACTGGAGGAATTCCATTTGAACTGGAAACCTGTAAGTTTTAATATAAATATTCAATATTCACAAGTATTATATTTAATAATATTTATTAATAATAACTTGAAGCAAAGGAAAATAAAAAAGCTGGAGTAAAGATGGAGCTACCACAGCCTTTATCCAGAGAGGAGAGAAGAAGAGGGAGGAGTTACACTCAACTTATTTCCCAAACCTTAGGATGCAACATGGAAGAAGAGAAAAGGTTTCTGGGAGATGAAGTCCAAGGGTACAAAATTCTATTTACACAGATCTCCAGAAATTGATGCAGAGTGAAAGGAGCAGAACCAGGAGAACATTGTACACAAAGACAGATACATTGTGACACAATTAATTATAATGGACTTCTCTACTAGCAGCAATGCAATGATCCAAAACATTTCCAAGGAACTTATGAGAAAGAATGTTATCCACATCCAGAGAAAGAACTGTGGGAGCAGAAACACAGAAGAAAAATAACTGCTTGATTACATGGGTTGATGGGGATATGATTGGGGATGTGAACTCTAAATGATCACCCTAGTGCAAATATCAATAATATGGAAATAGATCTTGATCAACAACACATGTAAAACCCAGTGAAATTGTGCATTGGCTATGGAAGGGTTTGTGAGGAGGGAAGGGAAAGAACATGAATCATGTAACCATGGAAAATATTTTTCTTAATTAATCATTAAAATGTTTTTAAAGGAACTACAGTTGAAGCAGGAATTATGAAAGAGTATCAATAAACTGAGCCATGATATAAAGGACAAGATTTGATAATAAGGGAATTCCCATTTGGGGTTATTTCATATCTCACTAAAGAGACTCCATATTCAGATGTTTAAATGAATTTGTGCTCTCCCTGTCATGAATAGTCTCTCCAACAATTTATATTGAAAACTGTAAAGGGGAAAATTATTGTTGGACTGAATATTCAAAGGGGTGGCCACCAGGAAATGAATATATATATAAATTCCAAATTATTTTTTAACAATTTATTTATAAAATATAGGGAAAGAGTAAAAGTAGAGAAATGAGAAGAGGGCAGAATAAGAGATCTAGCTTAATGAGCTAGACCAGCAATGGGCAAACTTTTTAAAGAAGGGGCCAAAGGAAAGGAAATGCTCATCTGTCAGTCTGTTTCTAAGGCAACTCTTTTCAAGTTTCATTGTATTGTATCCTACTCATTGTATTCGTCAGATTAGGAATAATGGTGCATGGCCAGATAGAACATTTCAGGGGGCCACATCTGGCCCACAGGCCGTAGTTTGCCCATCACTGAGCTAGACTATGTGTTCAAGCCCTGACTTCACTCTGGCAAAGCTCCAGAGGCCCCAGCCAGGGAGATTAAAGATCAATTAACAAGGGTTTTAGCCACAAGGCGTCCTTCCAGTCAAGAGGCTCCTCTGGAAGTTAGTACCTCCAGGGAAACCAAGGAAGGGAGTCAGTTTTTTTTTTTCACTCACCCACATGTACTTCTAAGCAAAAATATAAAGCAATCCAAGACCGTCAGCCAGAGCTCCTCCAGGTCTAGTTCAAGGCCAAAGATCCCAAGCCTTGGAAGTTCTTGCAATTTATCAAGACCATTTCTTTCGTCACTTTCTATGCTTTCCTTTCATTTTACATGTACCAATCAGAACAAAGGCTTTGCTTAGTACTGCCCGGGGGAGTCAGTCAATTCTGATTCATTACTCACTCTTGCACATCTGGGTCACAGACTTCCCCCACTTTAGAATTAAGTGGCA
The DNA here is from genome assembly GCF_016433145.1 of Gracilinanus agilis. Taxonomy (NCBI): domain Eukaryota; kingdom Metazoa; phylum Chordata; class Mammalia; order Didelphimorphia; family Didelphidae; genus Gracilinanus; species Gracilinanus agilis. The sequence goes on along the minus strand of NC_058135.1, from coordinate 187,187,360 downwards.
TGTTTACACTTTTAGTGATTAAATCTAAAAATGGGCCAGGTAGGATTAATTCTGTCTTCACAAATCCACCCATGCCTGTCCTTACTATGTAACTTACACATATTCACACAGGATGAGAACATTTATTTCTAATGCTATATCATTACTTCCAAAAGGGTTTGGTACTTTTCAAGCCTCTTTCTTCATTACTTTGAGTTAGGAATCCATCTTACATCACTTGCCCCAAATACCTTCTAAACAAATTGGTATAATTAACATTGAGGATATATGATTCAACTTTTATGGGAAAAAAATCTAGTTCTATCCAAATAGGTCTGGAGTGGGGCAGCCTTGGGTTTATTTTGGGGTGAATGGGGAATGTAACTCTTAAGCAAGCAAAACCTAATTTCTTCATGTAGATATTGGAATATTATAAACAGACATGATTTTCCATCTTAATGAGAGTTATTAGGAGGGATGAGGGAATTTTTACCCATTTACTCATCCTATGAATATTTTCAGTGGAAAGAATATTGGATGAAGTTAGAAAACTTCCTGGATAAGATCCTTCAAATAATAGGTATGATACCTAGCAGGATTGGGAGGGAATAAGAAAAAAGAAGGAAAAACAAAATTTACATAGGAATAGTTTTCTTGCATATAAAATAAAGGACCAATAGTGTGGAGTAGGAAAGTCATGAATGTCCTGTCAAAGCTAAAATTGCATATTTTCTCTCCCAATAATTAGCCATCTCCATCTGTCTCTACAGATATTAGGGTACAACAACTCCAGTGTGAAAAAAAGGTAGGGATACCTTATACCTCTGACACTTTTTTGACATAAAGAAAAGTTGGTGAATATGGGGATAAGTTCTTCTATTTCCAACAAGACATAGATGCAAGACAGCATAGAATCACTGATTTTGTTTTAATGCTTGATTTCACTTGTACATGTTTGTCTTCTGCCTACAAACTTTTAAAAAGTTTAACTCCTTTTGTTTTTTTCACCTTTCAACCCAATGCTTTGAAACTCTATACATCTAGAATATAGCAGGACATTATCTAGTCAATTAATTTCTTTTGCATTGTACATTAAGGAAATAATTAGTAGATCAGAGGTAATTCAACACAGTGGATGGGAAATTGGATTTGGAGACAGAAATATCTGAGTTCAGATCCTTCATCAGACCCATACTAGCTAAGAGACGCTGGATAAATCATTTAACCTTTTTCATCTTCAGTTTCTGCAACATTGAAGTGAGGATAATACTATCTACCTCAAAGGTTCATTGGGGGAACATGAGATAATATATTAGGTTCATTAAAATCCTTAAAATAAATAAAAAAATAAAAATAAAATATTATATTGATATCTAATGCCTAGAACTATTCATAACAAAAAATTTGATTCTGATCAGACTTCAGAGCAAATATAACATAAAGACTTGCCTGAATATTATTTTCTCTGAATTCAGGCTAAGAAGGGAAGGAGAAGGTAAAATTCCTATCTCTAGAAAATTTTTAATGATACAAGCACAAAATATTTGTTTTCAAGGTACACTTAAAAGGTGATTTCTGATTGCCATATTAATATTGATCACTCTTCTTTGAAGAGTACAGAACAACTCATTTAATAAATATGAATAAGGAATACAAATAAGTTAGATGGCATTAAATGAGTCCTATAACTCACTGATGGTTACAAGAATTATTAAAATTATATTTCTCAGTTTATAAGCCAGGGCATGTTATTTTACTGCTCAGAATATTATCCTCTATACCTCCATTCTTTGACCAAATATTAAATATTTCTTCTATATATGCAAGCAGTATGTTAAAATATTATGGCTTTTTTTGGGTCAAATTTGTTGACTCCGCTAAGAAAAGAGTAAGCATTTCATACCTATCTAGCTTAGTAATCATTTATCTACTTGTTTGTTTATAGAGTCCTGCAGGCTCTACAAATTCACTAAAGAAAAGAGAGCTCTACTTAAACTGATGTTTTCAGCATGTTGAAAATTCAACTCACAAAAATGTTTCTTTACTCTAGAAAATGTTTTTTGGTGGATTTCATATAGAAGGGGGAAAGGCACCAATTTGACCAAACATTTGCATTCATAACTTCATATACTTTCCACCTCAAATTTTCTGCTATTTTCTTATGGGCTTATATTCACTATTAAAAACTTCTTCCTGTATGTATTGATTGACTGAAATCCTGAGATTCCTCTATTTTTGGACCATGGTGATAAATTTTTTGCTTTATGGACCTCAAAGTAAGAAAATTATCTCTACCCATATATAGATAAATATGCAGATATAGATTATTCATATTTTAAGGAACACAATGTTGCTTTGAGATTGTAAGGATTGAATTTGTGCAAGGTGGATGGGACAGGAGGAGACAGAGAAGGAGTGGATAACAGTTGGTGACAGTTAGTGACAGTTGGTTGTGACAGTTGGTGACAGTTGAGACCAAAGAGAATTCTGGTTAATTCTCTGGAGGAGGAAGGAGGAGAAGGGCTGCTGTCAGAGGGAGGAGAGGAAGGAGGTGCACATCTCAGCTCAAATCCAGCCCTGAGGGCTTCCTTAGGATCTTTCTTTGGACATTGAAACGCTGATTCCCTGGTCAAAGATTCCATCTCATCTCACCCAGCAAGACTTCAATCACTGATTTAGCTAAGTTTTTGGACTCCATTTCGGAGTAATCTCTTGGGCTCCTTCTCCCATTACCCAACCTTGCTGAGAGACCCTTTCTGGTCTAACTTGAAATTAGAGAAAAGGATAGAAACAGAAACAGAAGGAGAAGGGGCAGGTGACACTTAGTATTGGGAACCCCAAAAGTTCCCACCCGAGTCACAGACCCCATAGAAATAGAGAAGAGGGGTAGAAAAAATCCCTCTGCCCTTCACCTCTTTCCCCATCCCCTAAATTGAGAATAATAAAAGCCATTCATTAGTCAGATAGAGTTCCAGAGTGCCTGAGAGACAACAAGGGGGAGGGGAATCACAGCTTGGTGGGGCTGCCTCCATCTTTGAGGCCAGACCACCCACTGTGAAGTTAACTGACCTAGGGGGAGGCTTGCATGAACCCTGCCCTCATTCAGAATCCGATTGGGGTCCCTCATACCTCACCTTATAAGGAAACCCAGTCCCCAACTCTTGTGGGGTGGAATGACCATCTAGGTTACCCAGTTTCAGAGTGACACCCCCTCGAAGTCTCCTAGTGTATATTTGGCATGAGGGGAGAGATCGAAGAGAGTCTTACTTCATAGACTCTATCTCCCCTCTCTCATAACATTGGTCACTAGGCTCTGTTTATTCTTTCAAGATGAAGGTGACTGATTAATCAGATGGTATTAGCAATTATTGAGTTTTATTATTTTTGGATACTATTTCTAAAGGAAATATATATCATACTCCTTTTACTAGAAAAAGAGCAAATAGTTTAAGCCTTTAGATATTTGCAATCATTTTATCATTGTTTTGTTGAATTGTTTCAGCTGTATCTGACTCTATGATCTCATTTGGGGTTTTCTTAGCAGAGTGGTTTGCCATTTCATTCTCCAATTCATTTTACAGATTAGGATTTGAGACACAGTTAAGTGACTTGCCCTGCATGGCACAGTTAGTAGAGATTTGAGACTAGATTTGAATTCAGGAAGATGCATCTTCTTGAATTCAGAGACAGCATTCTATTGACTGGGCCACTGAGATGACTCCATATTTTTATTATTAGACTCTGACAAAAAGGAAGTTATTAATTTTAAATAGCACAAAACTTAAAATTAAGCTTGCATCCAATGAACATAAACAGATTTCATACACTATTGTTGTGCCTATAATGCAAAGAGGAATATCAGAGTCATTGAGAGAGATATGACAGTGCTCAAAAGAGTAGAATGGAAATAAATATGTCAAAAAGGCAAATTGGTACAAATGTTGAAAAGAAAGAAAAAGAAAAATGTTTTAGTTGAAATCATAGTTGAGTGTATATAAATTTTAAAAAGCATAAAAGTACTTACACATTTGTATTTGTATATATATGTAAAACAAACTATCGGCCATATTAGGTGAGATAAAAAATGTATAATCCAATAAATATTGATGTACAGAATTAACAGAATAATGATTAATAAAATAATTAGAAAATGAATACACATTAGCAAATCACATGTAGAAAATGTAGAAAATGTTAATCATTGTGTCTATTACATTTATGTGACAATGAAATTCAAAAGTTCAAATCACTGCTTCTGAGTAATAATGGTGAAGTGTGAAATATAATATTTTGTGGAATAAGTGGGAGAAAAGTTAAAATTAAAGCAAACAGAAAAAGATAGAAAAAACAATAAAACTATGAGGTTAATTTCAAATTAAGGTAGCACTCAAATATTCAAGAAGAAAAACAGCTCAAGTAATTATTGGTAGCTATCGCATTAGAAGAAAGAGGTAGAATAATAAGATAAAAAGAACAAGAATTAATGTTGGAAGCCAACACATTTACAACTTCAGATTCAATCTAATATTCTGAAAGGTGGGAAGAAAAATAATTTAAGTAATCATGAGATTATATATATAAAACTGGAAGAGAACTTATAGGCCATCTAGCTCAAACTCTTTATTTTTTCTCACTTCTCTGACTGTAGTTCAAATACTAATTTTATTACATCATGCAAGTCTAGACAGAGCAGATAATCAGTTTATAGACAATTGACTCTTTACTGCTGTTTTTCTTAGAAAAAAAAACCTGTGTGATTATTATAAAATAAAAGTATTAACATAGGTATCTCAGGCTTTGCAAAAGTAATGCCAGTATATTAACTTAATATTAAGTATATTATTCTAATCTTTATATGATTCAATTATCATAAATATTAAAGTATAATCATTTTATGTGATGTTTTTCATTATTTTTGAGAGTTGTGATACATATGAAATTACTGTTTTAACAAAGCAGATTTTTTTAATTAAGCATCTATAAACTCAAGTAAAATATAGAAGTAAATTTCAAATGAAAGTTAAAAATACATTAATTTAGTTTTTATTAGAAATGGATCATTTTTCATTGTCTATGGTTTCTTCCAAAGTTTGGCATAGAGCATAAAGACACCTCCTAAGAAGTAAAAAACAAAAAGCAATAAGCACATAACTTTGCAGCTAAGTGTACAGTAGCAAATTAAGACATTCAAGCTCAGTATGACTTTGATTTATTAATGGAGAGAAGTGTGCTATATGCTATGCAATGAGTCTGTCCCAAACTTATGTAGTAACGTTTCAGGGGATTTGCCACATCTCCTTTACCATGAGGCCAGATTGATTCCAGAGAAGCCTTCTGTAGATATGTAAAGGAACCTTCTGTCTCTCATAAATCATAATTTTGCTCCTTATGTGTGAACAGAAGGTGTAGGTAAACAAATCATTTTGTAGTAGTCGGCTAGTGTTTCTTATAAGTTTCTAATAACAGCAATTGATGATTATGTTTATTTTGTCAATTATCTCCTAGTGTCTTGAATTTGTATATAATATTCCTTTAGAGGGACAGAGTCTAATTTATAAAGACCTACCAAAGAGTAAAGGTGAAAAATTTTAACTAATATCAATAGAAAAGATGCCTACAACTGATGGAATTCAGTAAATATTGATTAGATATTGATATAACTGTATTGGCATGATTATAGACTTACTTAAATTAAAAATAGCCTTTGAATTCCTCAAATCCAAGGAGTTGGCAAATCTCATATCCACAATGATGTTTTTGAAATTCTCAATTCAGATTTTTCTTTCTTGCCTGATGCATTTTTTATTAATGTCTTGTACACACCTTATTATATTTGCCATGGTGGTGATTCTACATATCTTCAGAACTATAGCATCAATTGTATTTCTTTCAACTCAGGAAAATGGGCGACTGACTTGTTACTCTTCTGATTAAACATTAATTTGGCTTCACCTTATATACCTTATGTATACAATAGCCTTAAATATACTACATATATGTGTATATATGTATGTAATATACACCTTTTATATACGATAGCCTTTTAAAAAGTCTTCTATTATACCCATTGTGATTTCTATCCTTCACATTTCTTTCTTCATGGCATTGTTTAGAAATTATCTTCTCATTCTGTTAAAAAGAAAAGAATAATGATACCCTATCACCTACTAATCCAAATACTTTGACCTTATATTCAAGACTGTCTAGAATTTTATACCACTTTAAATGTGCAACATAGTATGGCAACCAAAAATGCATATATGCTGCTAATCAGTATTAATCAATACTGATAAAAATATAGTATCCAGGATATAAGTTGGGCACATAAACATCTATAAGATGCATGTCTTTAAAAAAATTCATTTCATCCAAAGCAAACCATGAGAAAATAACTACTCTCAGTCATGCTTAACTTCTTATTTATTCTAAATAGGGGAGATAAGTGATATTATACTTCTCTAGGTATCTTTAAGCTATTAAAATTATCACAGTGGCATAGGTTTAGAGTTGATATTACTTTTATTTAAATATATGTAAATATTTTTAAACTATGTAAATAAAAGAGCCAACAAGGAAAAAGATACAAGATGATGCATATTGAATCTGTAGCAAGACAATTTGTCCTACTCTTAATTTTGTCTTTTGAAAATGTGGCTAAAATATTTTATTCATCACAATAAGGTATGTACCAAAATCAGGAGTTATGTTAATGGATTTCCTAAAAGATCCCATGATCATCAGAATATTTTAACTCCAAAAAGATTAAGTCTAAGAAACTAAGTTGTAGAAGTAGGATCTGGACCTAAATTCTCTGAATCTGAATCCTTCATTTCTTTTGCTACACAGTTGACATTGATTATTAAAGGTTAAAAACATCAATGAAGAACTCCCTTGCTGTCTACCTCCCCCAAAAAGCTATTAGGTATTAAATTGAAGATGAGAAAAGAAAGTTTAGCATAACAACTTTAACCTGAGGGAACTTGGTGCTCATCATTTTACAAATAACAAAACTGAGAGGAGGTAAGCAGTGCAAAATTTTTATAGCTAATTAGTGTTGGAACTGAAACTAGAACTTTGATCTTTTTAAAATCAAATATATTGGAGACTTCTGGTTAAGATGGCAGCAGAGTAAGGAGCAGCTGCTCTATCTCTCCTGACCGCAGCATACAGAACCCCTAAGGGGAAATAAAAACGAGTCCAGAGGAACGAAGGAACCCCACAACAGGGCACAGCATTGAAGGTACGCAGAATCGGGGCATTTCCACGCTATAAAGGGGTGAAACAGCTCTCACTAAAACGGGAGAGGAAGAAGCCCCTCCCCCACACCCCACACCTCTCACAACACCAAAGCACAAGTGTGAAAACAGGACTGGGGCAACCAGATAATCACTGGCAGCCCCAGGGCTTGTACCTGTGAGCAGCAAGACAAGGGACCCCAGGTGGCTGGGGGCGCCCCACAGACTTTTCCCCAGCGTCCACGTGGGTGAAGGCACCGCCTCCAGCGGGGACAAAGGCCCCTAAAACACTGCCTTTCCCAAGTGCTGAAGGCATCACCTCAGGTGCGAATAAAGAACTCCAGACCACAGACTTTCACTACCTTCTGTGGGGGTGAAGGCAGGGCCCTAAGAGCATCTGTGCAGGCAAAGGCAGTGACCTAGGCTTGAATAACGATCTCCAGCCCAGGCTTGGACCTCCAGTGGCGACCTGGTGCAGACTGGAGTGCAACAGTGGAAGCAGCCCCAAAGGCTGCTGAAGGAACCTCGGGCAGAGGGACAGACCGGGAACTACCAGGAGGCCTGACCCCGAGGACAAGGAGACCAGAGCCCGAAGCTTGTAAGGCCCAGGCAGACCCTGAGTGCAAAGACAAAGCTGAAAAGGGGCGGGGCTGACAATGGCCAGCAATAAGGAAGTGCAAAAGAAAAAGACCATCAAGAGAAACTCTGGAACACTGGACAACTTCTACACAGAGAAAATCCAGACAACAGAGGAGGGAAAACAAAAATCCAAACCTCCCCCCAAAAATGAAAGCTGGTCACAAGCTATGGAAGAGTTTAAAAATGAAATGCTGAGGAAGATGGAAGAAATCTGGCAAGAAAATAACAGTTTAAAAGGCAGAATTTCACAATTGGAAAGTGAGACAAGTCAACTGAAAACCAAAAATGACCAGACTGAAAAGGAAAACCAAAACATTAGAGCCGAAAACCAAAACATTAAAGCCGAAAACCAGTCCTTAAAGCCTGGAATCGAAAATTTAGAAACCAATGATCTCTCAAGACAACAAGAACAAATAAAAAAAAATGAAAAAACTGGTAAAATAGAAGGAAACATGAAATATCTCAATGAGAGAGTGACAGACAAAGAAAACCAGTCTAGAAGAGACAATTTGAGAATCATTGGTATTCCAGAAAAGGCAGAAATTAATAGAAACTTGGACTCCATACTTAAAGAAATTATTCAGCAAAATTGCCCTGAAGTTCTACAACAAGAGGGCAATATAGACATTGAAAGGATCCATAGAACACCCTCTACACTGGACCCAGAAAAGTCAACACCCAGAAATATAATAGCGAAATTGAAGAGCTTTCAAATTAAAGAAAAAATCTTACAAGAAGCCAGAAAGAGA
>NC_058135.1:187145562-187173779 GCF_016433145.1 Gracilinanus agilis | reverse complement strand
TTGGCCATGGGTGGGGGGAGAGCGGGGGGTGAAGGGGAAAGTAGGGGCATAAAATATGTAAACAGATTAAAAACGAATATTAATAAATGTCTAATAAAAAATCAAATATATTAGGGACAACTGGGTGGCTCAGTGGATTGAGAACTAGGCCTAGAAATGGGAGGTCCTAGGTTCTAATCTGACTTCAGGTACTTCCTAGCTGTGTGACCCTGGGCAGGTCACTTAACCCCCATTGCCTAGCCCTTATCACTCTTCTGCCTTAGAACCAATTGGTTCTAAGACAGAATGTTAAGGGTTTATTTTTTAAAAATAAAATAAAATAATAAAATAAAACAAAATATTTTTTGCTTATTTTTTGTTTTCCTTATGTAGGCTCTTTGTGACTGCCATAAGGAAGGTGTCACTGAAAGGAGCAAGTTCTATTAAAGTCCATGTCACTAGGATGATTTGTCTTGCACTTCAGAAGAAACAAAAATAATTGCTCTCCAGATGGCTCTATGTCACTGGAATTGCCTGAGAAATCCTTAACTTTGCTCCCTGTGCTCCTTTCAGATAGCCATGAGATACAGGGGTCTCCCACTTTTGAAATCCCAACAGATATACCTGAGTCTCTCTGGGCCACATCACCTTCTGATGTTGGCATACTTAAATCAGCTGTCCCTGTCCAAATTAAAACAAAATCTAGCCCACTTCCTTCCATTCATCAGTATCCTCTCTCGAAGGAGGCAATAGAGGGCATTACCCCAGTGATAAATTCACTAATTGACCAAGGCATCATAATCCCCTGTAAATCTGAATACAATACTCCAATCCTGCTTGTTAAAAAGCCAAAATTGGGGCCTGATGGCAAGCATCTCTATTGATTTGTCCAGGACTTGAGGGCAGTGAACAGTCATGTTATAAAGAGACACCCTGTAGTCTCCAATATAAATACTATCATTTCTTCTATTCCTAGCACAGCTACATACTTTACAGTAATAGACTTGTGCTCAGCCTTCTTTTCCATACCTATACATGAGGACTCCAGACATATTTTTGCTTTCACCTGGAAAGGTTTTCAAAGAACATGGGCACGTTTGCCCCAAGGGTATGTTGAAAGCCCGACCCTTTTTACACAGATTTTGAGCCAAGACACAGACAATATTATATTTAAAACAGTAAGTTAATTAAATATGTAGATGATTTATTATTGGCCTCACCAGATGCCACAACATGTCAAGAAGATAGTAAACATCTTCTTTTAGAATTAAATAAAAGAGGCCATAAAACCTCAAAAGAAAAGGTTCAGTGGTATCTCCCAAAAGTGCAATATTTAGGATTTATTTTAACTGCTGGGCCCTGTTTAATTTCTCCACAATGTATTGAAAGTATCCAAAACTTAAGTGATCCTACCACTAAAAAGCAATTGAGGGCAATACTTGGAGCAACAGGATTTTGTCTACAGTGTATCCCCTGCTATGGAGAAATCACTAAGTCCCTTGTACAAATCATAAAAAACACAGTCCCTGAACCACTTAAATTGGAAAAGGAACACCTAAAAGCTCTTTCAAATTTAAAACATGCTATCTTGTCTGCCCCTGCTCTCAGTATCCCAAATTATGACAAACCATTTACTTTATATGTCCATGAAAGGAAAGGAGTAGCCTCAGGTATTCTAACTCAACTTTTGGGGCCTGATCAACGCCCAGTAGCCTATTATTCAGCCCAGCTGGACCCAGTAGCTGCAGGAGCACCACCATGCCTTAGAGGAGTAGCTGCCACAGCTTTATTAGTGACAAAATCTGCTGATTTGGTATTAGGATGCCCTCTGACCATAATGTGCCCGCACGAGGTAGAGGCATTGTTATTAAGACATAGAACTCAAGCATTTGCTTATTAAAGGATTACAAGATATGAGATAGCCCTATTGAATAAGGAACATATCACATTAAAATGCTGTGGAGCTCTTAATTCTGAGACCTTGCTCCCTGACTTACCAATTTCTGAAGAACCTTTTCATGAACCTTGTACATATTTGGTGTCCAATGTTGATAAACCTCGTAGTGATTTTCTGGACACCCCTTTAGACAATCCAGATTTAATATTATTTACAGATGGTTCTTCTTTTATGAGAGAGGGTATGTGCTATACAGGAACTGCAGTAGTTACAGAATTGGAGACTCTATGGTCAGCTTCTTTACCCTCACATGTGAGTGCACAAGGTGCAGAACTCACAGCTTTAAAACAGGCTTGTATCATTGCACAGAACAAAAGGGTCACAATTTACACAGACTCCCGTTATGCATTTGGCATATGTCATGCTGTCGGCATATTATGACTTCAAAGGAGATTCTTAACATCAGCTGGAAAGTGTATTGCCAATGCAGACCTTTTCACTGAACTTCTTTCTACCATCCAACTCGCTGAAGCCATAGCTGTTGTTCACTGCTCTGCACACACAGGTGGCCCTGACCCTGTCTCCAGGGGAAATGATTCAGCAGATGCTGCAGCCAAACTAGCAGTCTTAGAAGGACCTGAGTTAGTTATGCCACTAACAATTATTGATAATTTGGATCTATCCCTTTCCTATAATGACAAGGAAGTGGGAAAATGGAAGCAGAGATTTAAAGCAAAACAGATAAATGGAATATGGATGTCATCTGAAGGCAAGCCCCTGCTCCCTGGGGCTTTCTATAACCAAATCTGTCATTCTATCCATAAACATGGTCATTTTGGCACCCAAGGCATTGTAGACTCTGTTAAAAGAGTATGGATAGCACCTGGAATAACTACAATTGCTTCCAAAATATGTACAGCTTGTCCCACCTGCCAAGCCTTTAATCAGCACACTTTTCGAGAAAAAGCTTTTGGTGGACGTCCTCTAGCTTACACACCATTTGAACATTTGTAAATTGATTTTATCTCTATGCCAAAAGCTGGACACTATAAATTTTGTCTAGTCATAGTCGATCAAATGACAAGGTGGCCTGAAGCTTTTCCTATGGCTCAGGCCACAGCGGCTTTTGTTGCCAAAATCCTTTTTTTTTTTAAACCCTTGTACTTTTGGTGTATTGTCTCATAGGTGGAAGAGTGGTAAGGGTGGGCAATGGGGGTCAAGTGACCTGCCCAGGGTCACACAGCTGGGAAGTGGCTGAGGCCGGGTTTGAACCTAGGACCTCCTGTCTCTAGGCCTGACTCTCACTCCACTGAGCTACCCAGCTGCCCCCAAAATCCTTTTGAAAGAGATTATTCTTTGTTTTGGTCTGCCAGCATGTATTGATTCTGATAGAGGAACTCATTTTACTCACTCAGTCTTATCACAAATTTATTCATGTTTGGGGATAACTCCTAAGTTTCATACACCATATCATCCCCAGAGCTCTGGCCAAGTTGAAAGGATGAATAAGGAACTTAAAACTATGATTGGAAAATTGTGCACGGAGACTCATTTGAAATGGCCTGAAATTCTACCTCTGGCCTTATTTTATCTCAGAAGCAGACCCAGAGGCAATTTACACGTCTCACCATTTGAGATGCTATTTGGACATCCACCTATTCAGGCACAACCATTCAACCCTGCCTATACTTCATTGTTAGGAGGGGATACAACCGTTGCCACTTATATCAGACAATTACTAACAAAATTGCGAGAACTCCATGACTCTGGAGTTGCTGTTCAAGCAGGCCCCTTAGACTTCTCACTTCATGATTTGAACCCAGGTGATAGTGTGTACATAAAGAATTTCAAACGTACTGGGTCAACTGAACCTGCTTATGATGGACCATTCCAGGTCCTATTGACTATAACAACAGCCATTAAAATTGGGGAGAGGGACTCATGGATTCATTGCAGTCATGTGAAACGAGTACCCCCTATTGATAATGAATAATTCTCTGTACTAATTATTATTACCTGCACCTTTTATATTTGACTATTGATTGTATTTGCCTATTGTGATGAGAATGCTCTATTGCTGGATTTTGCACTATTTTGTTGCACTTTATTTGATTGATCCTTGTACTTGAACAATGCATATAATACCTCACAACATAATATATGTATTAGTGACCTAATTGACTTGATATGCCTTTCAAAAATATTTTATGCTCTTTGTCATTCCGTTTGCACTTTCTCGAATGTATTATTGCTTTGTATGCCTCATTTGCACTCACACTATGGATCATGGCAAGTTAAGGAGGAAATGAATCTTATTTCTTACAAATTAACCTCTATTCTTTACCTCTGTGATTGTGTAAAAACTACACTTTTTTTGTTGTTGTTGTTTTTTCTTCCTACATGTGCAATACAGTATTTGATTTTTTTTCCTTTTCCCTCATTTTTTTTTTTACATTTGGAGCACGTCACCAGCATTAAATAGACTCTTGACTGTTTTGATTTTTGCAATAAGAATAAGCTAAGATGCCCATTTGCCTAGCATATGAATTTATACCCAAAAGGTTCTTGTTAGTTATCTAAAGGGCATATTACTGGGTTGCTCTTTGTTTTTAAGCTCAACCTAACAAGCAACAACTAAAAATGGGTATGTATATATGTATATATACATACACACACACATATACTCATATTGTATACGGATATACAGACATACAATATGTATAGGCATAGATATGAACAGAGAAGAGAGAATTATACATAATTCAGTGAATCTGTTATATACAGCTTGCTTTCCTTTTTTAATTATATAACATATTAGCTTGATAGATACATCACTGACAAAAAGATTTTAAACAATTTAATGAATTTGAGGTCATATTGATTCCAAATTGTTTTTAAGTATAGTTAGACTAAATCACAAGGCATTACTCAACCTGTTCCTTTCCAACCCCTCCTACAATTAGAATTTTCCATTTTTGTTTTCTTTTACATTGTGATGAATATAAAGTAGAATTCAAAAATTACTTTACGTTGCATTTCTCTAGAAGGTTTGTATTTCTTTATTAGGAAATTTTTTTATTAATATCATTAAACCATTTTGTCTATTGGAGGTAGTTCTTATATATTTCATTTAGTTCCTTATATTATCTTCTAATATAATCTTTATCAGAGAAACCTGCTACAATGATTTTTTTACCCAATTAACTATTTTTCTTCTATTGCCTGCATTAATTTGTTCAAAACTTTTTTTTTTATGTATTCTGATTTCAAAATGTTAATATGCTTTTTATTTCCTTTTGTCCTTTGGTCACAAACTCTTACTCTATGAAAAATTATAAAAAATATTGTCTTCTTTAGGCTTCTAATTTATTTAAGATATGACCATTTATTTTTAAAATATATATTAATGTTTTGCCTCTTTTGTTATATGATGTGAAGACTTAGTCTTTACTAAATTCATTTAAGGCTACTTTCCTGTTTTCCATACAGATTTCAACTAGTGAGACCTTTAATGTGGAACTGGAATGTTTGGTTATCAAATAGCATGTTAGCATGTTTATATACATAAAATATTATTTAATTATATATTTAAAATAAAAAGGAAAAATAGATTTCAAAGTATATACTTTTTTTCTATTTTTCCTTTTTATTTTTTGTTCCTATTCTATTCCTTGACCTTATGTTTCCCTAAATAATATTATTTTAGCTATTTCTTTATAAAGGTGTTTTATAGTTTGATTGGTATGGTGACAAATAGGTATTTTTTTATTATATTGTCAAGATATAAGTTTTCATAATTATTCAATTGTTTGTCTTAATTTCTGTAAACAATTTTTTAATATCCATAGAGTTACTGTATACCTGTTATTAGATGGTCAGTCAAATGTTTTATTTAATCTGCAGCTATTTTGAATACAAAATTTCTCCCTCTTACTGCTTTTTTTTGAGACATATACAGAAATATTGGTTTTATGTCTTTTGCTTATCCCCAAAAAGTTTTGTGGGGTTGGGAGGAGATGATGTGTGTAAGGTGTTTTGGAAAACTTAAGGCACTGCACAAGTCCTGATTTTCAAGAACGATAATTTTATTTATTCTTCAAATACTTTTATTGAAGAAATTCATTTTTTTCCTTTTATACTTGTTTTTATAATTCTTTATTTAAAAAGGAAAAGTCTGGGAAACACATTTCTGTGATAATTTGATTTATTGTAATGCTTACAATGACCATAAATCAAAAGCCACTGATCCCTAGATAGCAAGAGACGAATGAATGGCCTAAAGAGTCTATTTTTATAGAATAAAAAAGAGATATGCAATTGTGTTTTTTCATCACAATGTTCAAAAGTACAAGGAAATATGATTAAATAGGAACAGTTTTTACAAGAAATAAGAAACAGGTGGTTTATAATATACAATAGTTAGAAATCTTGGGAGTGTTTTGGGAAGTGTCAAAGTTGAGACAGTTACCGAATCTAATATTCTATTGGACTAGACTTAATTTACATCATTTCATAGGCTGCTGCTGGAAGTAGGTTTTAAAAGCATTTGCTGAAGGAAGAACACTGCTTCCCTAGAAACTTGATGTAGCAAGAATTTTTTTTGGTTCTTTGGTGAACTTCAAGCCTGTTTTTTATGATTTCAGAGGCTGTTATGTTGGGCAAATCCCTTGCTATAATAGAGAAGTGTTTGAACTCATGATCTCTACCAAATCTAATAACTGTTTCTTTTTTTTCTAAAATGTTTTCTTAATCAAAGCTTTCTATAACTAATGATTAATTATTTACTTAACTGAAATAACATATCCTTTAATTTCAATATCTATTCCAACTTAACAGTTAGGCCTGGATATCACCTAGGATTGATTCTTTCTAAATAAATAATTAATCGATATTAGCTGTATCTGAGAGGCAAAGCTAAGATGGTGGCAGAGTAAAAGAAGCTTTCCAAATCTCCTTCCAACCATATTTGCAGAGTGACTCAAAAGACACAAATCAAAATTGGACAAGTAAACGGGCTCTCCAACTGGACTCAGCTTTGGAGGTAGGGAGTGTTTGAGGATTTCCATATTAAAAGGGGACAAAACTATATTTATCAAAGATCAAGCTGGCTACCACTCCTACAGCACCAGTCAGAATGAGAGCTAAGGCAATCTCTAAATTCTTGTGGTCTCACAGAGAACATCACAGAGTTACCCCTGAAGGCAATACATGGCCTTGGTAGTAAGACTTGGGAACTAAAGTTGAATAGCACAGACCTTGGGCAGCAGAGTGTAGAGACTGGGTCGAGACAAGGCTAGCTGCATCAGAGGCACTGAAGACTGGAAAAATATCCCTAAAGCAAAATGTTTCAAGGTATGCTATGCAAGCACTGCCTGCCCTCCTTACTCAGACTTTTGATGGGGAAGGGAAGATACAACCAAAGTAAAGGCCTATGAGACAGAAACTAAGAAATCAATGTCCACAAACATACAAGAACTCCAGTCTACTAGTAGAAAAGGAATAAGCAGCAGGAAAAAAAAGCTTTTGAACTTTGATTATTTCTATGGAGAAATAAAACAAAATACAGAAAAAGAAGAGAGTGACAAATAAGAGAAAACATCCAAACTTTCTCAAAAAAAAACATGTAAATTGGTCACAATTTCCTGAGGAAGTCAAAAAGTTCTAGAACCAAGTAAGAAAATTGGAAAAAAATATAGCAAGAAAAGTGGGAAATAGTTCAAAAAGAAAATAAGAATTTAAAAGACAGAATCTCCCATTTGGAAAAAGAAGCACAGAAATCAAATGAAATGATAAGCAAATTGGAGAGTAGATTGACCTGCTAGAAGCCATGAAAAGCAGGTTAGACCAAACCAAAAAAGGCAAATCAAAAGATCATAGCTGAAAAACAGTCTTTAAAGACTAGAATTGGGCAAGTAGAAGCTAATAATCTCATGAGACAGCAAAAATTAATAAAGCAAAATCAAAAGAAGGAAAAAATAGAAGGAAAAATGAAATATCTCATTTAAAAGACAAATGACCTGGAAAACAGGTCCAGGAATGACAGTTTGAGAATTATTTGTCTACCCAAAAGCCTGGAAAAAATAGAAATTTTAACATTAAATTACAAGAAATTATCCAAGAAAACTACCCTTATATTCTTGAACAAGAAGGCAAAATAGACTGTTTTAAATCCATAGGTCACCCCCCCTGCATTAAATCCTCAAAAGACAATCCCCAGGAATGTAATAGCCAAATTCAAGAGCTTCCAGACCAAGAATAAAATATTGCAAGTGGCTGGAAAGAGAAAATTCAGGTATCAAGGAACTCCAGTCAGGATTACATAGGATCTGGTAGCCTCCACACTGAAGGACAACAAGGCTTGGAATGTGATATTCAGGAAGGCAGGAGAATTGAATCAATGAAAAAGAATAACCTACCCATAAAAACGGGCTATATGCTTTTAGGAAAAAGTACAGGTATTTAACAAAACAGAAGATTTCCAAGTATTCCTAAAGAAAAGACCAAAACTAAATGGAAAATATGATGTCCAAATACAAAATTAAAAATAACCATAAAATGGTGAACAAGAAAGAGGGGGGGAAATTTAAGGGTTTCATTAAGCTTAAATTGATTATATTCCTTTATGGAAAAATGATATCTGTAACACTTGAAAATTGTTTTCAGTATCATAGTAGATAGATGAAGTATTAATAGGCAGATGTTGTTGTACTAAGTTGTTTAAGATGATATGCAAAAAAAAGGGTGTGGAGGAGGAATAATAAACTGGAGCAATTCCAAGTGAACTGGAAAGACCTTCAGGAACTGATGCAGAGCAAAAGGAGTAGAACCACAATAACATTGTACACAGAGACTGCTAAACTGTGGCACAATCAAGCATAAAGAACTTCTCTACTAGCAGCAATGCAATGATCCAGTACAATTCTGAGGGACTTATGAGAAATAATGCTATCCACATCCAGAGAAAGAACTACAGGAGTGGAAACACAGAAGAAAAACAATGGTTTGAACACATGAATGAAATCTTAGGAAAATTAGAGTTTTATTAGATATTAGATATTAGATAGAAAATTAGATATATGGAGAAAAGTAAATAGGGATAAAAAGGAATACACCTTTTCAACAGCAAATGTTACATTCACAAAGATTGATCATGTACTAGGACATAAAAACATTGCAAACAAACGCAAAAGAAAAAATAATAAATGCAACTTTTTTATAATTAGTAAGGGTTCATGAAGAGACAAATCAAAAATTAATTGGAAACTAAATATTATGGTTTTTCAAAACTATTTGGTTAAAGAACAAATCATAGAAACAATTAATGATTTCATTGAAAAGAAGGACAATCATGAAACAACATATGAATATTTTGAAAATGCTGAAAAAGCAGTATTCAGGGGAAACTTTATATCCCTGCATGCCCATATTAACAAAAAAAGAGAAAGAGGAAATTATCAAATTGGGCATGCAACTAAAAAAATAGAAAAATAACAAATTAAAACCCTCAGATAAAGACCAAATTGGCAATCCTATAAATCAAAAGAGAAATTAATAAAATTGTAAGTAAAAAATCTATTGAACTAATAATAAATAAGACTAGGAGTTGGTATTTTATTTTGAAAAAATAAAGTATCGTTTAATCTAGTTAAGAAAAAGAAAAAAGACAACCAAATTAACAGTATCATGAATGAAAAGGGTGCTTACCTCTACTGAAGAGGAAATTAAGGTAATTATTAAGAATTATTTTGCCCAATTATATGGCAAAAATATGACAATCTAGGTGAAATGGATGAATATTTACAAAAATATACATTACTCAGATTAACAGAAGAGGAAATAAAATACTTAAATAATCCAATAACAGAAAAAGAAATCGAACAAGCCACTAAAGAATTCCCTAAGAAAAAAACACCAGGGCCAGATGGATTCTGTTATATAGAAGTGAGGCAAATCTTTAGTCTTTGGTTAAAGGGAGAGGATAAAAGGTGAATGAGGTGATATGGGGAGGAATGAAGGGGATGGCTGAATGTAGGGAAAGAATGAATGAGGTGGTATATTGGATAGTGAGGAAATAGGTGGGGTATTCAGGAGAGGCAGCTTAAAACAGGCTAGACACTGAAGGCTAGAGACAGGGATACTGAGTAGATATAGGCAGGATCCTTCAAGGCAGGAAAGATATCCCTATGGACACAAAGGAGTTGGGCCAGTCCGAAGTGTTGACATCTGACTTGAGGGCTTTCTCTTGTTAGTTTCTAAAGTCCCTTGAAGGTAAACTCAAAGGGGCTCCTCCCCACCAGGGAAACTGATGACAGGAAGTCTCAGGTAAGGACTTCCTGCCAACATGGATGCCTGCAGTTCCTTCAAGAAATGAAGAGAAAACAATTCCTTCCCTCTTTGACCCTTGCTTAAATTTTCTACACAATGATTCACCAGAGGGTTTGAGTAGGTAACCAAGAGGGTTTATTAATTTTAGGGTTGATAAGAAAGGAGAGAGTGGTTTAGGGTTTTGTAATAGCCGCTAGGGAGAAACTGAAGCTGGGGGGTCAGGAGAGGGTTAGAATGTAAATTTCATAGAATGGTCCCCAGGATTTTCAGCATTCTAATCCTTTCAGCATATTTTTTTCAATTTGGCTTTCTTTACAGGCATGATTGCTTTATTATATTGTGAAAAGCCATATTATAATATACCCTGCTTTATTAAACTCTCTATGATGGTTTTCACTCCCTCTCTCGCCTCTTGGCTAAGTCTGAACTAAGGAATTCTTGGAGGTAAACTTTCTTTTACCTCTAGATTTACTGGTTCTGCTGACAATATCCTGCCCACCTCATTTGAATTTTTAGCCCACACGTAATCTGGAATATCATCTGGAACCTCATAGATGTTATCAGTTGATTGGTAGGATGGTTCCTGAGAATAAAAGTAAAATGGGATGGTGTTTTAGAGATCTCTTGGGATGGTGGAGATAAATTTGTCCATCCTGTTGACATTGGATGGTGGCAGCCAATTTGCATAGGAGATCTCATCCCATGAGGTTTGAAGAACAAGATGGCATCAATAAGAAGGTGTGTTCAAGATTTAGAGGTCCAAATTTTAGCATTTTAACTTTTAGCTTAGGGACTTGTTATGCTACCCCAGAAGCTCCTCTTAATCTCAAACTGCCTTAATATTGGCATCCTTCGGGTGCCTCATGTAAAATGGATAAAGTTGCACAAGTGTCCAGTAGTCCTTCATAGTGTACCCCCCCCAGATTTCTAGGGTAACTAATGGTTCTCCACCGTCATTGGACTTCACTGGCACTGGGGGTAATAAAGAATCCTTAGTATTTAGTGTACACTTATCATTGATCCAGCATTGTGTATGGTCATTTGTGTCTAAATCCAAATTTCCTATAGCACCATTCGACAAGTTCAGTTTAGAATCAGGAATACAGAAAGCAGGCTTAAAGAGCATTCTCTCATTGAGAGCTGGTAAGCAATTGTCATTTGTGCAAATTTCATGTTGGCTTTCGCTAAGGGCTGCAGAAATGGAGGTTTGATTTGATTTACTGTCCACTCTGATATTTAAAGAACTGTCATGCCCCAAATCAGAAGTTTTCCCCTCAGTAGTATCCGAAAATGTATGGTAGTTAGATTGTGTTCCCTTCAACACTTCAGGTACAACTACTGATTCAAAACCTGACTGATGTTCCCTATCTTGCCCTGATGTTTGTGTGACTGGAGTCAGATGATTTTTGTTTTCAATCACAGCAACAGTTTCATTGATGTTATGATTAGCCACACTGATTGAAGAGAATGACAATGATGAGACATCCTACCAAACTCTGTGGGATGCAGCCAAGGCAGTACTCAGGTGGAAATTTATATCCTTGAGTGCATTTACTAACGAATTAGGGAGGGCTGTTATGATGATAATAACAGATAATTTGGAGAAGCAGATAATGGGTCAGGGCCAATTTTAGAGCTTCAAGTCAAGAGCCAGAGATTGACAGGCTTCAGTGAGGAAAGGAGGGGGCTAAACACTCCTGGATCTCAAACCCCTACCCCCTAAACAGTTGCTGGTTTTAGTTGGTAATGAAAGCAGGGATTTGATTCTTCTAGTAAGTTTCTGTTATGACTGAAACCCCAATGATGTTCCTTTTCTTTAATTTATATTCCTCACAGGTCAGTTAGATGAGTATATAGAAGCTAGCTATCTAACTGTTGAGGACAGAAAAGATCTTCTTAAACTGGCAGCAGGCAGGATTCAAACTAGGTGGCCAGACTGAGTTGTGAGTATTCCCCACAAATAATTATCAGGCACAGATTTGAAGGTAAAGGTTATATTAAGTAATAACAAGGAAAACTAGCGAGATTAATGAAGGTATTTGAATAAGGAAAGGTGATCCTGAACTATCAAGACTGAAGCTACTCTTCCCCCCTCACCAGAAGGGATGAAGGCACCTAACTGAACTTGTTAGATAATTTATATATCTAATCACTAAATCACTAAGTAATTATATATTGATACTAATGAAGAATAATATTAACAAACAGGCTAACCCTATAAGTAGAAACCACTGGATTATGCTAAAATGACCACCTCAGGTGAACCCCCAAGTCTGGAGTAGTAAGCAGCGTGTCTGCTCACTTCAACCTCCACAAAGTAACTGTCTCAAACCCTTCTCAACTGCCCCCTCAACCAAAATTCTCCAGGGGGGTCCCCTGGAATTCTGGGTGAGACAGTCCCTGTATTTTTGCAGGGATTCCATGCTTTGCATCTCCACATAACAGGGCCAAGATTAATGAATTTGGCATACAACTTAAAAAATTAGAAAGCAAGCAAATTAAAAATCCCCAGATGAAAACTAAATTAGAAATACTAAAAATCAAGGGAGAAATTAGTAAAATCCAAATTAAGAGAACTATTGAATTAATAAATATCACTAGAAGCTGGTATTTTGAAAAAAAACAGATAAAAGACAAAGTACTGATTATTCTAATAAAAATAAAGAAAGAAGAAAACCAAATTGACAGTATCAAAGATGAAAAGGCAGACCTCACCTCTAATGAAGGGGAAATTAAGGCAATCATTAAAGACTATTTTGCCCAATTACATGGCAATGAACATAGCAATCTAAGTGATATGGATTAATATTTACAAAAATATAAATTGCCTAGATTAACAGCAGAAGAAATAGAATACCTAAATAATCCCATATCAGAAAAAGAAATTGAACAAGCCATCAAAGAACTCCCTAAGAAAATAATCGCCAGGGCCTGATGGATTCACAAGTGAATTCTATCAGACATTTAAAGAAAAACTATTCCCAAAACTATACAAATTATTTGATATTATAAGAAAAGAAGGAGCCCTAGCAAATTACTTTTATGACACAAGTATGGTACTGATTTCAAAGCCAGGTAGATCAAAAACAGAGAAAGAAAACTACAGACCAGTCTCCCTAAAGAACATAGATGCAAAATAATCTTAAATAGAATACTAACAATGGGATTCCAGCAAATGATCAAAAGGATCATCCACCATGACCAGGTGGGATTTATACCAGGAATGCAAGGTTCAACATTAGGAAAACTATCCACATAATTGACCATATCAACAATCTAGCAAAGAACAATCTAATGATTATCTCAATAGATGCTGAAAAAGCCTTTGACAAAATACAGCATCCATTCCTATTGAAAACACTGGAAAGTATAGGAAGAGAAGGACCTTTACTTAAAATAATAAAAGTATATACCTAAAACCATCAACAAGTATCATATGCAATGGGGATGAATTAGAATCCTTCCCAATAAGATCAGGAGTGAAACAAGGATGTCCATTATCACCTCTATTATTTAACGTTGTACTAGAAAAACTAGGAGTAGCAATTAGAGAAGAAAAAGAAATTGAAGGTATCAAAATAGGCAATGAGGAGACTAAGCTCTCACTGTTTGCAGATGATATGATGGTCTACTTAAAAAATCCTAAAGCATCAACTAAGAAACTTGTAGAAATAATCAACAACTTTAGCAAAGCTGCAGGATACAAAATAAATGCACATAAATCATCAGCATTTCTACATATTTCCAACACATCTCAGCAGCAAGAGGTAGAAAGAGAAATACCATTAAAATCACCCTAGACAATATAAAATACTTAGGAATCTATCTACCAAAACAAACAAAGCAATTATACGAAAACAACTACAAAACACTTTCCAAGCAATTAAAACTAAATCTAAACAATTGGAAAAACATTAATTGCTCATTGGTAGGATGAGCTAACATAATAAAAATGACCATTCTACCCAAATTAATTTACCTATTTATCTCCATACCTATCAAACTAACAAAAAACTTTTTTACTGAATTAGAAAAAAACATAACAAAGTTCATATGGAATAACAAAAGATCAAGAATATCAAGGGAAATAATGAAAAAAAATGTGAAGGAAGGTGGCCTAGCAGTACCAGATATTAAAATATATTATAAAGCAGTAGTCATCAAAATGGTATTGTACTGGGTAAGAGACAGAAGGGAGGATCAGTGGAATAGATTTGGGTAAGTGAAGTCAGCAAGAAAGTGTATGGAAAACCAAAAGGGCCCAACTTTTGGGACAGGAATCCACTGTTTGACAAAAACTGTTGGGAAAATTTTAAAACAACATGGGAGAGATTAGGTTTAGATCAACATCTCACACCCTACACCAAGATAAATTCAGAATGGGTAAATGACTTGAATATAAAGAGGGAAACTATAAATAAGTTAAGTGAACACAGAATAGTATACCTGTGGGATCTCTGGGAAAGGAAATATTTTAAAACCAAGCAAGAGTTAGAGAAAATTAGAAAATGTAAATAAATGATTTTAATTATACTAAATTAAAAAGCTTTTGTACAAAGAAAAACAATGTAGTCAAAATCAGAAGGGAAACAACACATTGGAAAAAATCTTTTTAACAATAAGCTCTGACAGGTGTCCTGTTTGCCTCTGTTCCAAATTGGTAAAATGAGCTGTAAAAGGAAATAGCAAACCACCCCAGTATCTCTGCTAAGAAAACCCCATAGTGTCATTACAAAGAGTCAGTCTACTGAAAGGACTAAACAAAACCTCAGTTAAATTACTTCACCTACCTTGGTCACATTTTCTTCATCACTAAATTGAGAAGAGTTTAGTCAGCTACTAAAGTTTCAGCAAACTCCTTTAAGTTTGTAATAACAATACAGAAAAACTTTGAACATATTCTTTGAAGACTGTTATGTAGAAATGGATGCATGGAATCCCTGCAAAGATACAGGTACAGCCTCACCCAGAATTCCAGGGTACCCCACTGGAGAACTTTGGGTGAGGGGGCAGTTGAGAGGGGTTGGCAGTTGCTTTGGGGGGGTTGAAGTGAGCAGAGAGACTGCTTATTACTCCACACTTGGGGGGATCACCTGAGTGGCCATTGTGGCATAAGCCAGTGTGGTTTCTACTCAAGGGTTAGCCTGTTTGTTAAAATTAATCCTCATCAATATCAATATAATAATTATCTAGTGATTTAGTGATTAGATATATAAATTATCTAACAAGTTCAATTAGGTGCCTTCATCCCCTGATGTAGGGGTGAAGGGCAGCTTCAACCTAATAGTTAAGGGTCACCTTTCCTTATTCAAATACCTTCATTAACTACTCTAGTTTTCCTTGTTAATTCTTAATATAAGCTATACCTTCAAATCTGTGCCTGGAAATTATTTGGGGAAATACTCACAACTCAGTCTGGACATCTAGTTTGAATCCTGTCTGCAGCCAGTTTTAAGAAGGTCATTTATCTTTGACCTCATCAGTTAGATAGCTAGCTTCTATTTATTCCTCTATCAGACCTGTGAGGAATATAAATTAAAGAAAGGGAACATTATTGGGGTTCAGCCATAACAGAAACTTATCAGAAGAATCTTATCCAGTCTCCATTTCCAACTGAAACAGCAACTGTTAGAGGGGGAGGAGTTTGAGATCCAGGAGTGTCTAACCCCCTCCTTTCTCACTGAAGCCTGTCAATCAGTGTTTGTGACTTGAAGGTCTATTGACCCTGACACAGTTATCTGCTTCTCCAAATTATCTTTTATTGTCATCATAACAAGACATATAATCCGGAGAATAGTATAATGGTCCAGCAATATCTACAGAAGGAGTTAGAAATAGCAATATAAGATTTGGTCAGATGTTTACATTCCTTTCTTATTGAGGGCATCAGTAGTCAGGGATTTCATATTATAATAAGATTCATACTATAATAAGATTTAATAGTATAATAAGATTCTACAATTCTACAATGACTATATAGTACAAAGAAATCGAAAATATAAACAATTCCATTCAGCTTTAAAAATCATCAATTTCAGTTTTTAATTACGTGTCACAGGAGTATTTTAGCATCATATAATTGGGTGAATGTTTAATTAACTACATTTTAAACTATTCATTTTTTTACTCTCAAGTCAGGTAGATAATTTTCCAAACCTCTAAAATAGTGATGGTGGACATTTTAAAGAGGGAGTGCTGGGCCTCACCCTGAACCCATACACCAGACTAATTGCTGTGCCCACCACCACATGCTTCGTATGCCCACCACCACCTTACCCCACACAGGGGAGAAAGGAAGCACTCCCATTGAACTGCTGGGCAGAAAAGAGGGTAATGTCATCAGGTATGATGGAGATGTGGAGGGGAGCAGCTCTGTCCAAGTCCCTCTACCTTTCTAGTAATGAACTGGGTGAGTTTGGGGTAGGGTGACAGGGAGGGTAGCCAAGTACCCACAGAGAGAGCTCTGTGTGGCATCTTTGGTACATGTTCCCTAGGTTTACCATCAGTGCTCTAGGTTGATCATTGGGTAAAAATATCACAATTTTAAAATTTGCTATTATTTTCATGGATCCATATCACAAAACATATAAAACACAATGTCTCCAGCTAGTGAATAATATTGGTTCAGACATATCCATGACCTGCATCTTCTTTAAGATTCTTTTTCCTCCTTTATTATTTTAATGATCATTTTTCATCTTTTGCATGTCGTTTCCAGTGTTTTCTCTGAAAAATGCAGTCAGCAAAGCATTTTATTTACTGAATGTCTCTTATAAGGTATAGTAATGATGTCAATAGTTTATTGACTTGAGATAGTTTCCAAGATGATATGTAGCTTACTTTTCCATCTGTTTCCAGGTCTCTTAAAGTGCTTTCGAACTACAAATTGATTTATTGAATAATGCAATTCAGTGAATTATAAGGGCCGCAGTCTCTACATTGATGAAAAGGAAAAAGTTGGATACAGCTCTGTCATCGGTCAGTTAAGCAAAAAGAACCCTCAGAAATACTTGATGGATATTTTCCTCACTGGTTGGAAGTATTAAAGTCTTCAAATACTTTATGAAGTGTTAATGCAAATTATAATTCTTAGTATTGTTCCCTACTAAGTGGAAATCATATTAAATCTTTAATTATTTTAGCTGTGCTTACTTCCATTTTAAAATGATTGTTTTTAATCTTAGTGTTTGATATAGTCTGAACAAAAAATATATATTATCTCTTAAAGGACTAGTGAACTGTACTGGAACTCTGTAATTGAATTTTGTAAGCAGGTGTGCTATATATCTCATATATATATCATGAGTAAACTCATGTTAACAAGAGACCTTTTGCTTCACATAATAAAGCCCCTAAAACCACAATAGTCAGTCAGGAAGCTAAGCAGTAAGAACGAAGAAGATTAGTTCAAGAAATCTAGCATTGCTAACTCAGTCCTATAAACTGATGACATCATTATATCTGCATATTTCTGGTATGTACTCTTAGAGAAATTTATGTTCCTACCATTAAACCATTATTGACTCACTGATGAATATGCTTTTGTCTCACCCAATTTTCACTTCTTTTTTTTACAAGAAGATAGCTAGAGGGTCCCAAGTATGCCATTCAAATAGAGCAATTTTCAGGGATCTAACTTCATTTATTGATGTATCCTGCAATGGAGAAGGGAATGTAGTCTTGATGGTTAGCTATACAGGATATGTAAGGTCATGTGGCACCTGGCTCCATGTGCTATTCTCATCCTTATTATTCATTATCCATAAATAAAAAAATAAAAAATAAAAAAGTTACACCTAGAATGAATAAAATCCTCAAAGGATCTAAAACTAAATTCATCCACAAGCTTCAAGGGCTCACTAACATTGATAAATGACCAAATATAAACTATAAACTGTCTCTTCCTCTAACTTACCCAAACAATTCAGCATTAGCTCTAACAATAATGCTGACTTTCCATACGTACTATTTTCTACACTAAAATTTCTTCCCACAATAAATGAATGATCTTATAATCCTGGATGGTGACAACTACTAGCCAATTGAAATATTGCAGCCTGAGTTCTATTAGACATGAAAAATAGTAGCAGGGATATGTATTGGAGCTGCCATTGTACTAGAATAGAGAACCCCCAGGTTAGAAGAGTTCTTTTACCAATGCAAGAGAGCACATTCTCAGCATCTTTTATTTTTAGACAGTTGTCCAGACCAATTGTGTCAAACTCAGATAGAAATAGGGAACAATAATCTATATGTAAGGATACTGATTCCAAATACCACATATTGAGTTAGTTTTAAAATATAATAGCTTAAAATATTTTAAAATATGATATATTTTATTGCATTTCATGTATTTTTAGTATTTCATGATTACATTTTAATCTGCTTCAGAGCACAGGAGAGTATTGTGGGCCACAATGCTGGCCTATAGGCCACTTGTTTGATGCCTCTGACCTAGAACCCTGAGAGGTTAAGTGACTTACTATAAAGACAGGACTTACAACTCCTTGGTTCAAGGTGAATTCTCTATCCCTTAGGTCATGTTGCCTCTTTACACAAAAAGAAGATATCAGGCTACATTCAAGAAATGTTTGTTGTAAGGCAAGAAGGAACATTAAATCAACTATTGGAAATCTGGTTGTGTTTTTTTTTCAAATTCTAAATCCCAGAATTGTGGGAATACTAAAAGGATCAATAGTGCAAAAGAAGGACCATTTTACATCTTTCACCACCAAAAAGTTTTCCAGTATTTCCCAGGGAATTTTGTTGTTGTTGATAATTATGACAGTGGAATTTTATATATTTGTGGATTATACCAAATTGCCTGGAAAAGTGGCAGACGTATATTCAGGAGCTACTGATTCAAAGGACTTAGAGATTTCAATTATTCCTTCTTCCTTTAGTAGAATACTTCCAAGAATTTTTCTTTTACCAAAGAAAAAGTATTCTTCTAGCCCTTTCTTATTTTTTTGGTTTTAAGAATATGTCACTTGATAATGAAGATGTTTAAAAAGAAAAGAAAAGAAAGACTCACAAATCTGAAACATATTGGCTATTCTGGAAACAAACAAACAAACAAAAAAACCCTTCCTCCAATTTTTCCATTGCCTCTATCAAACTTCTACTCCCTCTTCAAGGACACAAGGCCATTTTTCAGGCAGTGGGTCACAGTAAACATAAAATGGAATGGGGAAGAAAAGGAGTTTTTTTGGTTCTTTCCTCAATGACACAATAGATTTCTATTAAATCTATTTGCTTAAATCTTCCAGAATAGCTATCATTCTAAAGAAGAAAATTATATTTCAGTTATGAAGATATAGAGAAATTCCAAAACTAGCTTCTATACTTTATAGGTGGAATCAAACTACTTAAAAGTCAAGCTCAAAAAAAATGTTTTCTTGATAAGACTTTTTCCATGAAACTGTTTTGGTGATTACTTTCATGTATTTTAGTGAAAATTATAGTGTATTAAAGGATGAAAAGTGTTAATTAAAGACAAATAGATTGCTTCATGAATAGAGTGCTAGTCACAGAATCAGGAAGATCTGAGTTCACATTCCAGCCACAGAAACTTAACAGGCTATGTAACTTTGGGCAAGTCATATGACTTCTGTTTGTCTCAATTACCTTATCTGAAAATGGAGATAATAATGGCACCTATCTCCCAAGGTTGCTATAAGGATCAAATGAGATAATATTTGTAAAGCTCATAACATGGTGTTTAGCATATATTAGCAGATATATGTTGTCATTGAACCCTTTCATATATGTTGGACTTTAGGGTAATTTGCCATTTTCTTCTCTACTAGCAGATATATAAACTTGCTATTATATTTTTCATGTATTCCTCCCATTTTTCTTCCATTCTGGAAGTAGATAAAGAATTTGGCAAGAAAATCTTAAAATAATTAAATACACTCTGATTCTCATAATCTCAATTCCATCATCTGTAGTGTAGGATGATTTGTAATTCAATTCAATTAAACAAATACTTAAGTACTGTTTACAAGAGTCTGTCCTAGATACCTAAATAAAAGGAGTAGAGCAGAAAGTCCCTACTCTTTAGGAGCTTCTGATCTACTCAGAAGTAAAATAGATGAAGTTCCATATGCAAGATAATTAGAGAAAGGAGAAGGCATGACTAGCTAATTCTACTAATTATATTGCAGAGTTGTTTTGAGGCATAATTAAGTTAATCTATGCAAAGTTTTCAGGGCTTTCCAAAATGTATACCTGCTCTATTAATCATCAACTATTATTAGCTAAGGGTTTCTTGATCACCTAAGTATTCTCTCTTCTCTTCTTCTCCCAACTTAACTTCATACTGCACTCCCTCTCAACCCATCTATTTCAGATCCTACTTTCTAGACCTATTTTCCTCCTTCAAATGTCTTCTTGTTAAGACTACTACTACTGGGTTATCGGAAATTTGGGGCCTTTGAATTATATTTCCCAAGAGCCCACTGGCTTCCTGTCATTACACGCTGATGTAGATAGAGGGATAAAATTGAGAGAAATTATCTAATAATTCAAAGTTTAAATTCTTTTAAAAGTAATTTTAGGATAAGAAATTTGCTACCTTCCTGAATCCAGAAAGTGAACTGTTTGGAGAAATGCATTAATGGCTGAGAAGGAGAGGGAACAGGTGAGGAAGAGAGATGGGTCAGTGTGGTAACTCTCTTCCTGCTTTTATGGAGCCACTAATACTTGAAGGGTATTTCCCTCAGTTGATGGTGTCCTGGGCAGGCATGCTGCTCCTCACAGGTTGGAGGGAAGGCTTCCACACAATAAGAAGTATGTGGTGACCCTCTTCAATGTTGGCCAGAACCAGGGTTCACATAAGCCTCCCCTTGGTCTGATCAACGGCACCATGGTGGATCTGGCTCAAGGATTCTGCCAGGCAAAGCTGTGGTACCTTCTTTCTTTCTTGTCCCTCGATAAACTTGGAAAGCTATTTGACTTTCAAAGGTATTTAATAAGAGTATCTAGGTGATCTATGAGGGTGATTGATAAGGGTAGTGGTCAGAGGTCAGAGGAAGTAGGTGGTCCTAATCTCTAATCCAAGATCCTTCCCTTGGGGAGCCATTTCAGTTCTCCAATCCAAGCTTCTCCCTTCCCTTTCCCCTGTTTCTATATCTAATTTATAAGCTAAGTCTATGGTTCATATGATTAGAGTCTCTCTATAAGGCAAGGACTGGAATTGAGGTCTTGGGGATCTGCTCAATGGAGTCCAGAAAATCCCCAAAGGACAGGATGATATGGTGTTTGACTTGAGAATGTGTACACTGGCAAAGAACAGGCTATCAGGACCTCAATGCCAGATGGGGAAATTCACAGGATCTCCTTTGGTTCATTCAGAGATCATTCATCACCTCCACTCCCTTTGAGCTCCCCAAACCAAAGAACTCTTCCTTTGGACTTCTTCCCAGCATCCTCTGCTGTCCCCAATTGCTGTTCTTGTCTCATGTTCCTCTCTTGTAACATTCTGTCCCCACAAGATTCCTCCCTTTGTCCTCCATTCTTACAGAAGGCATCATGAAGATGCCTGCAGATACCACACACTGTACCAGAAGATCCACAGTGAACTTTGGGGTGCAGTGAATTGAACTATGGGGGTTGAATGCATTTGTTTTGAATTTACTCTTATGCTGAAGAGATCTGCTCCCTAAATGGCTTTTTGTCAATGCACCTAGCAATCACTGGATCATTGGTTTTGTCCTCTTTTCTTGTTATCCCCAAATTACTGGATTTTAAAAGTTGGTTATGTTTACAAAATCAATTGGAAAAACCAGTCTTCCTTGGATCTCAGGGGGGAAATATGTTATTAGAAATTTTGGACCTTTGAACTACATTTCCCAAGAGCCCACTGGCTTCCTGTAATTACATACTGATGTAGACAGGGGGATAAAATTGAGGGGTCTTGCATGGCTAGCTCTCTTCCCTTCCTATGGTGGCTTGGTGGAGCAGGTTGGTTGAATAGGTAGACTAGCCATGGCACATGGTTGTACTTTCTAGTGATTACTAATACATCTTTCAAAAACATAATATTTTAAGTTATTATATGTTCATTTTAATTGTTACACTAGTAACTAAATCTTGTTGGTAATCATTCCACTTTTATGTGATATTATCTAAGATTTGATCCTATCATTAGTCTGATACAGTCATGCCTATTGATATGTAAATGACATTTACTTTTTTATCTTGGATCTTCAGATAATGACACTTCACTTTAGTTATTTAATCTCATAGACCTGAGTTAAGTTAAAGTCCCCCAGTTTATTCTAATTACAAACTTCTGAACAGAACTCAAAAGATAACCTATTTAGGCAGCAGTTTTTCTATAGGCACTCAAATTATATTGACAGTACTTTGTGACAAGCCCTAATAGTAAGTTCCTAACTCACTTTGCCACCTCCGGGTTTAGTGGAAACTGAGCATTATGGTGTAGAAGCCTTTCATTTATGGAATCATCATATTGCTAATCCTTGATCTCTTTGTATGCCAGTATTCTGTTAATGCCTGAGAGGCCTATTCTCTGATTCTAGAACTTGCATAGACCTGATGATAAATATCTTCAAAATACTATGTATCCATAGCAACTATAGCAACTACATTTACCCCACCATTACCATTTTGCTTCTGTCTGATAGTACTTTCAGGTGATTCAGGCTTAGTTTGGAAACAGTTGATACATGACTCTCCTAAGTCCACCCTATAATGTTGGTTTTAACAGTGATATTTGTGGGAAGCTGTAAAATGCCAGTGGTCTGTATCAATCAGGACTTTAGACCCTTAGTGTATGGAGAGCACAAACACAGGTTCTCAACAGGCTTGAGTGAAAGGGGAGGGGCCCAATCTTGGGAGCACTCCTTTACTTCCCCCCTCCCACCAAACAGTTAGAAATCAGTTACAGATGGTGGTTGATCTGTTGTCTTCAGATCTCAATCAGGAAATAGGTAAGGCTAGTCTCAAAGAGATGTTAACTTTATCTAAACTATTTCCCCACAGGTTTGAGTAAGGAAAAAAATAGTCAAAGCTTGATGTCTTGAGGCTTTCAGGGACTGAGAAATGATCAGGCTTTGGGCCACTTGGCTGGAGAAGTTCAGTTTGAGGAGGTGAGTATATCCCTAAATAATAGCCAGGCACAGCTCCCAAAAGGTGACGAGTTTAATGATATATGGGGAAGGGAAGAAAGGGATATTTGACAAGGATAAAATAGGGTCAAGGGAGACCTAAACTGTTAAGTCCAAATAGCCCCTCTCACCAGAGAGGAAAGGTATATTGGTTAGCTATTTAGCTCTCTAACCTAATAGATAATCTCCTAAAGTATAAATAACTAATTTGAGGTAATAGTGGGGTTGATTGAAGGTCAGTTTAGGCTAAAGCAAGGTTAGCAGCTCTCTAGAGCCCCAAGATCTGGGATCAGCAAACAGAGTGACCTCACTTCAACCCCCAGGAATCAACTGAACTTAACTGCCTTAAACTACCCCCTCACTCAGAGTTGGGGGGGTAGGGTGGAGCTGGAATTCTCAACTGAGGTTTGACCCACTTTCTTGCAACTGGAATTCTACTCTGCAATTTCTATGACAAAACCACCAAAGGTATCATCTAGAAATTTACCCAGAGAAACATTATTTATGATTCATCACTACCTCAAAGAATGTCTTGTTGTATAGGAACTCTTTTCACTTCATAAAGATAGCTAACAATCTACCATTCTACTAGAAGGCAAATGCGATATGGAGGTTTTTTCTATAAATCAAAAGGAATTGACCAGTGTTCATTAGAGTAGAATGGGAAAAAATTTTATTAATATATCTTCAATTTCATCCCCACTGATGAAACTGTATTTCTTGAAGTTAGCCATTTTGCAATTCTAAAAAATTTGGTGGCAAGGATTTTCTTTTTTTAGTTTTCAATAGTTGTGGCTACTGAGAACTCAGTAGTGTTCTGAAATCTGCATGTTTAGAAACACAGCTACATTAGTTTTGCAAAACATCCATATCATATTATTTGCTTATGTTTTTTTTTATTCTGTAAATTAATAACACCCACCCAGAAGTGTGCTGGAGACAACTGGCACCAGTTTAAGAAAGCCCATTGCTAAAAATTCAATGCAAGGAATTACACCTTGAAAATTTTTAAATGTTACATATCAGGGCTTGGTTTATTGTTTTATTGGTTGTCTAGACTTGAAAAATTGATGGAGAATATGATAAGAATTAAACTAAAAATGGGTCATGCATACATTTTTTTGGAGAGTCAGTTGTAAAACATTTAGCAGTACATGACTAACTGAACCCCATATTATGTCTTTTTTGTATGACTGTTGCTTCAGGATTTTTTCATCATATATAACTCTGCATTTTAATTTTAAGAGTGAGAATGATTAGTTAGTACAGTGATAAGAAATAACCCCCAAAGTATCCTTCTTCCTCATATTAAACCCAGAACATTTAATAGAGGAAATAATTCAGATACAGTCTTAAAATGAAGGCAGTTTGGCCAATTCAAGAAAAGAGAATAAAGCACATTATCATTTTTACAGCCTTTTATCCTATTTTAATTTACTCGGCATTTGATTTCTTTTAAACCCGAAAAGTGAACTAGTGTTTATTTTCATATATACTTTCAAAGTTAATTTGTTCCTATTGGACATCACTCAGCCTTCCACTCTCAATGATCCCTTAAGACAAGAGGATGTCCAGATTCCTGTCATGAATTGAGCTTGCTTTTGTTTAAGAGCTCTTCTTTTCAAGTATAATACATTTTCCTTACTGGGTTCACCTTCAATATATACTACCTTTATTTTTATACCTTGCTAGCATAACAAACAAGCATAATGAATTATGCCCATTCCGCTCACTTAAGTAGGGAAAAGAGCTTTCTTTGTCTTCCACCAAGTTAGAAATCTTTCCTATCAAGCTCAGCAGTCATGTAACATCATTATATGAAATGTGCTCTCTTACCTCAGTGAATGGAGAACAGCAACCTACCAGTTGTAGCTTTATAAACTATACTGTCTGGTATAATCCTGTATATGGATACAATATTTGACCCAATATTTGATGTATGAATTTTGATTATAGCTCTTTTTCTGGAGCTGCATTTTATGTTCTCAGAAGTGAGAAGGATCCCCCAGTTGCAGATGAAAACAAAAATCAGCTCATATGAAATGTTTTCACTTATTATTGTTTATAGGGCACAATCAAAATACATGATAGTAATCAAATGAAAAAATTTTGAATCTGGAAATCCAAGAGAAATTGATTTAAAATAGCTTAAATCCTAATTGTATATATTTAAATATTCAGCATGAAATATTCAATACTGTTTTTGAAATATCTCCTCTCTTTTTGAGGATAGGCAAATAAATTTTCAGAGGACATATAGTCTAATGATACTGGGAACTGAGAATGGAGATCTAACAGAGAAAGTATTCTTGAAAGTCTAGAGATCTCTTGGCAGTTTTACATATGTCTTATGAAATGAGATTGCAGCCTATGTCCTTTGATCATTTATAAGAGAATCTTGCATAGTGTGGCTGAAGGAAGGTTTTCATTTGGACTTATTGCAGTCAGACCATAAGAGCCTCTTTTGTTCTCAAATAACCATCTACAGATTCAAAGATGGAGGAAATAATGAAGTTATATCAGAATGGTCCTGCAGACAGCTAGGATACCCCAAAATTTGACATAACTCTTGAGACTTACACTGAGTT
The DNA here is from genome assembly GCF_016433145.1 of Gracilinanus agilis. Taxonomy (NCBI): domain Eukaryota; kingdom Metazoa; phylum Chordata; class Mammalia; order Didelphimorphia; family Didelphidae; genus Gracilinanus; species Gracilinanus agilis. The sequence goes on along the minus strand of NC_058135.1, from coordinate 187,147,854 downwards.
CAACCAAGTTGTTCAGTGTCAGGGCTGAAATAAATAAAACAGCCAATAACTATCTCAATTATCCTGCCACTTGATTTAACTTAGATGGCAAATGTATTTCTAAGAGTCATATGAAATAAATCATAATGTTGAGGGAATCTGGACATTGGGCCAATTCAGGAAGCTCAGTAAAGATTCTATCAAGGTGTTTTATATTTTGACCCTATTTTTTCCATGATAATTTTGCTTTCCTAAAAATTTGTGCTGTAATTTTATATTTTTAAAGGAAGCATATTATACCAATGCTTTACATTTCTCAATTAGTTTTATTTTACTCATTAAGATGGCATGACTGTTCTGTCCACTTATTTTTCCATTTTTCCTTGATCCATTTTCCTCATCAATAAGACTTTGTGTCAATTTACTTAGTTTGTTGTTATTTTGAAAACTGGTTTTGCCATATTTCTTTACTCCTAGGCTCTCCTTCTCTCCTTTCCTCTCCCTTACTTTTAACTTTGCTCCTCTTTACACCTTCCCTTTCCTTCCTTTCCCTTGTCTTCTTCCATATCATTCTGGAAATATAAATGTCCATTTCTTCCTAGAAATATATATTTCTTAGAAGACTAAGACAATATTTGTATGAAAGCTAAGATAACTGATAAACTTTGCAAAGTCATGACATAGGGGAAAAAGAAAGCAAATACAAGAAATATTAGAGAAGTAGGATTGCTTGAATTTCAGATCTTGTAGAATTTGCTCTTGAGTCTAATATGCAGACAACAACATTTTAAGAGTAAATAAATATATAATGGTGCCACTTGCAAAAAATCAAAGTATAAGATAACAACTATAGATGTATGTGCCTTGACCTCTTTGAGTTCATGCTAGGTAAGGATAAGACTAAGCATAGTCTGACACCCCTTACAAACTTTTAAGAAAGGAGATTTAGAATCCCACAGAATAAGAATATAAATGCTTCATCCATTCAATGTATGTGGATATTTTAAAGAATAACACAAATACAAATTAATCTGAAAAGGAAGAAATGGATTGACTGTCTCAGTGGCTGATTTTTCTGGAAAATGAACTCAATTAAATTAAATGTTCAAATAATTACTGTAGAAGGTATACAACAGGTAAGGTAAATGGAGTTATTTTTTAAATGACTTTCAAAATCATGGTATTATTCTCAACCTGCCTAATGTATCCTAAGAGATTAATTACACAGTTCTTTGTAGTCAGATAAGATTTTGGGAGAGCAGGGAGAAAAAGTTAAAACATATAATTCTACCTTCAACTGTTTATTATTTTTTGTATCTTCTGATCTATATATGATGTTTCCCCCACAGAAATATTATCTCTGTGACTGCAGGAAATGTTTTTTTTTTTATTATTTTGTTGGTGTCCATGACTCGCAGAAGAGGGCTGGGCAGCTTTTAGTAAAGATTTAAGCAATGATTGGTAATATATTTAGATTAGTCCTGAAGGTCATGGGTGATGCTTTTTCATTACAAAAATCCCTGGGCAAAAATGGCCATTAGTTAAGCAATATTTCTAAAGGAGAAAAAGAAGGGAAAGAGGAGAAGGATAATAATGTTCAAAATACATTTGTACATTATTGAATTTTGGGTTCAATATTATTTCATCTGATGAAAATCAATTGTATGTAAAAATCATATAAAAATGCAGCCAATAAACAGAGTCTGGCAGAGGCAATTTACTTAATTCCATTTCATTGTGCATGGGATCTCTCTTTTCAGGATATTCACATGGCATTAGCTCTGCCCTACAAAAGTAATAATAAAGTATAAATATCCTAACAAATGGTGACAAAACAGCTTATTGATGGCAATCCAGTCATCTAGAAGTGAAATGTGCCATTGAAATAAAACTGAATTGATTGAGCATATGCTCATTTCAGCTTGTTTGACCCTTGGAATTTTATCTTAGTAATTCAAGAACTTGAAATTAGTTGATACTATTTGACTTATGGTTTTCTCTCACTGGGAAGTTAATTAAATCGAATGGAAAACAGCAAACAAATAAATAGATATGATACTCATTTACTTTTAAAAATATTTTAATTAAAACAAGACATTAATAAAGCAAAGGCATTTGTACATATAACCATAGCAAATTTTTTTTAAATGACATTATTTATTTTCACTTTTTTGTGCATTTTTAAAACAATTTAAATTTTATTCCCTTTTCTGTCACTACTTAATCTTTTCCTGCCACCCCTTAGCAGAAGCCAACTCCTGTGATGAATATATATATATATATGTATATATATATATATATATATATATATAT
>NC_058135.1:187116919-187145494 GCF_016433145.1 Gracilinanus agilis | reverse complement strand
ACAAAAAGCGCAGCTATAAATATTTTTGTACAAGTCTGTTTATCTATGATCTCTTTGGGGTACAAACCCAGCAATGGTATGGCTGGATCAAAGGGCAGGCATTCTTTTATAGCCCTTTGAGCATAGTTCCAAATTGCCATCCAGAATGGTTGGATCAGTTCACAACTCCACCAGCAATGCATTAATGTCCCAATTTTGCCACATCCCCTCCAACATTCATGAGTCTCTCCTTCTATCGTTTTAGCCAATCTGCTAGGTGTGAGGTGATATCTCAGAGTTGTTTTGATTTGCATTTCTCTAATTATTAGAGATTTAGAACACTTTCTCATGTGCTTATTGATATTTTTTATTTCTTTATCTGAATATTGCCTATTCATGTCCCTTACCCATTTATCAGTTGGGGAATGGCTTGATTTTTTTTATACAATTGATTCAACTCCTTGTATATTTGAGTAATTAGACCCCTGTCAGTGTTTTCTGTTATAAAGATTTTTTCCCAATTTGTTGTTTCCCTCCTGATTTTGACTGCATTGTTTTTATTTGTACAAAAGCTTTTTAGTTTGATATGATCAAAATCATTTATTTTACCTTTTGTAATTTTCTCTAACTCTTGCTTAGTTTTAAAATCTTTCCTTTCCCAGAGATCTGACAAGTATACTATTCTGTGTTCACTTAAATTATTTATAGTTTCCCTCTTTATATTCAAGTCATTCACCCATTCTGAATTTATCTCCGTGTAGAGTGTGAGATGTTGATCTAAACCTAATCTCTCCCATACTGTTTTCCAAATTTCCCAACAGTTTTTGTCAAACAGTGCATTCTTGTCCTAAAAGTTGGGCTCTTTGGGTTTATCATACACTGTCTTGCTGACTTCACTTACCCCAAGTCTATTCCACTGATTCTCCCATCTGTCTCTTAGCCAGTACCATAACATTTTGATGGCCACTGCTTTATATTATACTTTAATATTTGGTACTGGTAGGCCACCGTCCTTCACATTTTTTTTTCATTATTTCTCTTGATATTCTTGATCTTTTCTTATTCCAAATGAACTTTGTTATAGTTTTTTCTAATTCAGTAAAAAAAAAATGTTTGTTAGTTTGTTAGGTGTGGCATTAAATAGGTGAATTAATTTGGGTAGAATGTTCACTTTTATTATGTTAGCTCATCCTACCCATGAGCAATCAATGTTTTTCCTATTGTTTAGATCAAGTATTAATTGTTTGGAAAGTGTTTTGCAATTGTTTTCATATAATTCCTGTGTTTCTTTTGGTAGATAGATTCCTACGTATTTTATATTGTCTATGGTGATTTTAAATGGTGTTTCTCTTTGAGATCCTGTTTTATTTGTCTGGAAAGTGTTTTGTAGTTGTTATTGTATAATAGCTGTGTTTGTTTTGGTAGATAGATTCCCAAGTATTTTATATTGTCTAGGGTGATTTTAAATGGTGTTTCTCTTTCTACCACTTGCTGCTGGGATGTGTTGGAAATATATAGAAATGCTGATGATTTAAGTGCATTTATTTTGTATCCTGCAGCTTTGCTAAAGTTATTGATTATTTCTACATGTTTCTTAGTTGATTCTCTAGGATTTTTTAAGTAAACCATCATATCATCTGCAAAGAGTAATAGCGTAGTCTCCTCCTTACCTATTTTGATACTTTCAATTTCTTTTTCTTCTCCAATTGCTACTGCTAGCTTTTCTAGTACAATGTTAAATAACAGAGGTGATAATGGGCATCCTTGTTTCACTAATGATCTTATTGGGTACGCTTCTAATTTATCCCCATTGCATATGATGCTTGTTGATGGTTTTAGTTATATACTGCTTATTATTTTTAGGAAAGGTACTTCTATTCCTATACTTTCCAGGGTTTTCAATAGGAATGGGTGCTGTATTTTGTCAAAGGCTTTTTCAGCACCTTTTGAGATAATCATGTGATTTTTGTTTGTTAGACTGTTGATATGATCAATTATGTGTGTGGTTTTCCTAATGTTGAACCATCCTTGTATTCCTGGTATAAAACCCACCTGGTTATGGTGGATGATCCTCTTGATCATTTGCTGGAGTCTCTTTGCTAGTATTCTATTTAAGATTTTTGCATCTATGTTCATTAGGGAGATTGGTCTGTAGTTTTTCTTTCTTTGTTTTTGATCTACTTGGCTTTGGAATCAGTACCACACTTCTGTCATAAAAGAAATTTGGTAGGGCTCCTTCTTTGCTTATCATATCGAATAATTTGTATAGTATTGGGAATAGTTGCTCTTTGAATGTTTGTTAGAATTCATCATTGTGAATCCATCAGGCCCTGGTGATTTTTTCTTAGGGAGTTTTTGATGGCTTGTTCAATTTCTTTTTCTGATATGGGATTATTTAGGTATTCTACTTCTTCTGCTATTAATCTAGGCAATTTATATTTTTGTAAATATTTATCCATATCTCCTAGATTGCTATGTTTATTGCCATATAATTGGGCAAAATGATTGGCTTAATTTCCCCTTCATTAGAGGAGAGGTCTCCCTTTTCATCTTTGATACTGTCAATTTGGTTTTCTTCTTTCCTTTTTTTAATTAGATTGAGCAGTATTTTGTCTATTTTATCTGTTTTTTCAAAATACCAGTTTGTAGTCTTATTTATTAATTCAATAGTTCTTTTACTTTTGATTTTATTAATTTCTCCCTTGTTTTTTAGTATTTCTAATTTAGTTTCCATCTGGGCATTTTTAATTTGCTCGCTTTCTAATTTTTTGAGTTGCATGCCCAATTCACTAATCTCTGCCCTCCCTAATTTGTTAATATATGCACTCAAGAATATAAATTTCCACCTGAGTACTGCCTTGTCTGCATCCCACAGAGTTTGGTAGGATGTCTCATCATTGTCATTCTCTTCAATGAAATTGTTGATTGTTTCTATGATTTCTTCTTTGACTAATTGGTTTTGGAGAATCATATTATTTAATTTCCAATTAGTTTTTGATTTGCCTGTCCAAGTGCCCTTACTAATTATTATTTTTTTGCATTATGATCTGAGAATGTTACATTTATTATTTCTGCTCTTTTGCATTTGTTTGCAATTTTTCTATGCCCTCTTATATGGTCAATCTTTGTGAATGTACCATGTGCAGCTGAAAAGAAGGTGTATTCCTTTTTGTCCCTATTTATTTTTCTCCACATATCTATTAAATCTAATTTTTCTAGGACTTCATTTACTTCTCTTACCTCTTTCTCATTTACCTTTTGGTTTGATTTATCTAAATCTGAAAGAGGAGTATTTAGATCTCCCTCTAGTATGGTTTTACTTTCTATTTCCTTCTTGAGCTCTGTCAGTTTCTCCTTTATGAATTTGGATGCTATGCCATTTGGTGCATACATATTGAGAACTATTATTTCCTCATTGTCTATACTGCCTTTTATCAGGATGTAATTACTTTGCCTGTCTTTTTTAATCATATCTATTTTTACTTTGGCTTTGTCAGAAATCATGATCTACACTCCTGCCTTCTTTTTCTCATTTGAGGCCCAAAGGATTTTACTCAAGCCCTTTACCTTAAACCTGTGTATGTCCCCCCACCTCATATGTGTTTCTTGTAGACAACATATGGTAGGATTTGGGATTCTAATCTACTCTGCTTTTTGCTTCTGTTTTATGGGTGAGATCTGTAATGGGGATAATTTGAGGAAAGGTGTTTGGGATAAGGGAATTGAAAGGAGAGTTGTCAGAGACTTGCTAAGTGAGTAATCTAGGTTACAGGTAGGCTGGGATTAAGGAGGTTCAGAATATAATAGGGCTGAAGTCAGGAGTATAACACAGAAGGGAAACAGAGATGTTCAGTGAGAGAGAAATTAAACTAAACAGACAAACAGCAGGCTTTTCAGCCTGGGACTTAGACTCAAACACTGGCAGAGGGAAATAGACTAAACTGAAATTAGCAACAGGCTTAGTTAATTTCATAGGAAAGGGACTTGTTTTGAAGTTACACCTTCCTACAAGATGGATACCACCAGCTTCCCTTCAAGCCCAGAGTATGTTGGTTCTTTCCCTCTTCTTCCCTCTCTTGATAACAGACAAATTATACTAATAGGTCTGTTGAAACACAAAAGGTTTATTATCTTTAAAGGTTGATGTGTCAGGAAAGTGATTAAAAGGAAAGCCCTAACAGTTGTCTCATGAACCTCAGGTGGGGGAAGGGTGGCAAAGATGGAGTCTGAGTAAGGACCAGCCTTTTACTCAGCTTACAAAATAAATGATGACTGACTAGTTTCTCTATATCTAATATTGTCAAATAACAATTAACCCTTCACAGATTTTAACTCCTCTCTAATCACTCTCCTTATTAACTCCACAGACATATAAGGTAAGGGAGGGAAGGTAGGAAATAATATTAGGGAAGGAAGATATAAAGGGTTTATCCAAAATAATAATTTCTTAAGTAAATATATCAAAGCTAGGCTAAATTTCAACACTATAGCTACAGGTAATGAAGCAGCTCGGCTGATCAGACTACCTCCCTCCATGGGAGACCCTAATCAACTGACTTTTTCTCAAGATTCCAAAACCCTAACTGATTTAGAACTCAGCCAAAGCTGGAAAAAACTATATGACCCCCGCTCTCTACATTACAGGTCATCCCATTTACATTCAGAGTTATAATTATTAGTTGTGTATTCCCTGACATTTTGGTATCCTCCTAGTTCTACCCCTTCTTCTTACACTATTTCCTTTTAAACAAGTGGTTTGCTTTAAGCTAGTAACCCTTGTCCCCTCCCTTGATTTACTTCTCTTTTTACTACCTACTTTATTATTACCCTCTTTTTATTTTTAAGGCCTAATGAATTCCCTCCCCTTTCTTTTCTCTCTCTTTTTTGATCTCCCCACTCCCCTGCTCCCCTGGTTTATCCCTTCTGACTTTCTCAGTAGGGTTAGATAGAGTTTTATATCCCAATGGATAAAGCTACTCTTCCCTCTCAGGGTTAATTACACTGAGAGTAAGATTTAAATATTATCTCTTAATGCTCTTGTCCTCTCCTTATAATAGTATTCATCCTTTCCCCTTCCCATGCCCTCTTTGTGTGTAATAGATTATCCTATTTTTCTTATTCATTCAAGTTTCTCTCTACTATACAATCCTCTCTTTCTTACTCCCCATATCAACTTAGACCATTTAGTATTCCAACCTGTCTCTATGAATAATTCTTCCAATTACTATAATAGTGAATACTATAATAGTGAATAGAGTTCACTACAGAGAATTATACATAACATGTCTCCACATAGGAATACAAATAATTAGATCTTATTGAAGTCCTTAAAGAGGCAAATTTAAAAAGTACGAGTTTTCTTACTTTCCCTTCTGTTTCTTATTTATCTTTTCATGTTTCTCTTGATTTTTGTTGTTGGATCTCAAACTTTCCATTTAGTCCTGGTCTTTTCTATGCAAATACTTGGAAATCTTCTATTTTGCTGAATGACCAAACTTTCCCCTGAAAGTATATAGTCAGTTTTGATGGGTAGGTGATCCTTTGTTGTAGACCCAGTTCTCTTGCCTTTCTGAATATCATATTCCAAGCCTTGCAGTCTTTTAGTGTGGAGGCTGCCAGATCCTCTATGATCCTGATTGGTGCTCCTTGATATCTGAATTGTCTCTTTCTGGCTTCTCGTAATTTTTTTTCTTGTTACTTAGAAGCTCTTGAATTTGGCTATTATTTTCCTGGGGGTTGTCTTTTCAGGGTCTAGTGTAGAGGGTAATCTATGGATCCTTTCAATGTCTATATTGCCCTCTTGTTGTAGAACTTCAGGGCAGTTTTGCTGAATAATTTCTTTTAGTATGGAGTCCAAATTTCTATTCATTTTTCATGAAGACCAATGATTCTCAAATTGTTTCTTCTAGACCTGTTTTCTTGATCTGTCAATTTCTCATTGAGGTATTTCATGTTGCCTTCTATTTTATCAGTCTTTTGTCTTTGTTTTATTTGTTTTTGCAGTCTTGAGAGATCATTGGCTTCTACTTGCCCAATTCCTGTCTTTAGAGATTGGTTTTCTGCTATAATCTTTTTATTTTCCTTTTTGATTTGGTCTATCCTGTTTTCCAACTTTGATTTTGTTCTCCAATTTGCTTATCGATTCTTTTGATTTGGGGGCATCTTTTTCGAATTGCACAATTCTAGCCTTTAGAGACTGGTTTTCCTTTTCAATCTGGTCATATCTGGTCTTCGATTTGCTTGCCTCACTTTCAACTTGCAAAATTCTGCCTTTTAAACTGTTATTTTCTTGCCATATCTCTTCCATCTTTCTCATAATCTCAGATTTGAACTCTTCAAGATCTTGTGACCCTTTTTCATTTTTTTGGGAAGATTTGGATATGTTTACTTGTTTGTTCTTCTCTGCTGTTTGCTCTGTTTTCTGGATTTTTTCTGTGTAAAAGTTGTCGAGTGTTAAAAGTTTCTTCTTAATCTTTCTCTTCTGGGGTTCCTGAATCTATCTTGCCATTTTTAGCCCAGGGCCCTCTCAGCTTTATCCTCATGCCCAGTGTCTGTCTGCACTCTTTAGGCTCCTGAGGTCTCAGGTCTATCTATTCTCAGGATCAAGCCTCCTGGTGGTCCCCTTGCTTATTCTTCTGCCTGAAGCTTCTTTAACAGTCTTAGGGCACTGTTTCCACAGACACGCACACCTCTGCACTGGGTCCCCACTCAAGTTGTGAGCCTGCACTCATGGTCTGTGTTCAATGTCCTCGCATTCTTTAGCCTCTTGGGGTCTTATGTCTTGGTGCTCTCAGGAGCAGGCCCTGGTGAGCTGCCAATTACTTAATGGGTGCCCCAAACTTGCTATAACTATTTTGTGCTGGCTTTGGCACTGTAGGTGATATAGGGGGTTGGAGTGGGTTGCTCATCTTGTATTTTGGTTAAAGCTGTTTCACCCCTTTATAGCATGGAAATGCCCCGATTTCACATATCTTCAATGCTGTGCCCTGTTGTAAGGTCCCTTTTTTCGTCAGGATTCGTTTTTATGTCTTCTTGTGGAGTCCTGTATGGGTGGGTTAGGAGAGGTCAAGCAGCTGCTTTTTACTCTGTAGCCATCTTAACCTGGAATCTCAAACCATAGAAAATTTATCTAAATCAATGAAATAACTTGATAGACATAGCAAAAAAAAGTAAAATAACAAAATAACAAAAACAAGAGCAGAGCTATACAAGATCTATCTCCATGTTGAAATAAGTTCATTAATCATCAATTCACAGCCATTGCAATTCAATGACTTCCAAATTGTCTTAGATGTAGTCTCCTTACCATCCTCAAAAGGATATCATAAAAGATATTAAATGATATATAGTGCAAGTATTTTAGGTCTATATCTTCCCCTTGACCTACATTAAAAGGAGATGATGTCTCACACATCAAAGGAGAACAATGAAATATGTTTATGAAATAAAATCTAGCACGTAACTGAAAGGAAACCAGTTCAATATTATTTTATCTGATCAAAATCAGTTGTTTATTTCCTGAATGAGACTAGTGTCTATAAAAACACAAATATATTAGCTGTTTTGTCATAAGAAAAAACATTGATATTATTGTCTCAAATCATTTGTATACCACAGTAGACCTGTTGCAGTCATCTTCCTTTATCATTTCCCCAACCACCCACAAAATTATTTCTTTACCTTCTTGATCAATTTTTTTTGCCAAAGTATAAAACGTTCTTTTTATGATTAATATTCGTCAGTAATCTCATTTAATATCGCCATCACCTTATTTCTTATGCTTCACTCCTTGCCTAAAAGGCAGCAAATATATTAAAAGGCCACCTAAATATATGAAATTTCTATAAGTTATTTAAAGCCCATTTATTTGTTTTCTGATACTCAAAGATTTTCTGATCTCTTCTAAGATCTCATGTGCTCTTTTGTTCACTTTTCATGAAAAATGATTCATTTATTTGCATTATAATTATTTTCCTATGGGTTAAACCATCCTGTAAAATAAGGACAGGACCTATTTCTTTTCTCACTTTCATCAATCACAGGCTTTTACATACATTTGTCATTTCCAAATAGTCATTTTCTTGTTCTATTTATTGGAAGAGATATGTAGATAGTTCCTCCTGGTTAAAAGAAAAAAAAAGTCATAACGGATTTAATCAGTTTTGGAAACTGATTACAATAACTTACTGTAACAGTTAATAAAGAGAATAATAATCAAATATGATGGAAATCGAACTGGCTCTGGAGTCACATTAAAACATTGCCTCTGGTAGTTTGCTACCTGAGTGACCTGCGCGCAACTTATTTCCCCTCTCGACCTCAATTTCCTCCTCTGTAAAAAGAGCAAGTTGGACAAGATTGTCTCTGAGGTTTCATGGAGCTCTTAGAGCTCTGATTCTATGATGTTATCCTAATTATGACAATAATAGTGGCTTATAATTGGTGGTCACAAAATATTTTATATCTGTTATCTCATTTTACCTTCACTCTTCTGAGAAGTATTTAGTCTAAATATTATGATGTCTATTTGGGGCCAAGAAGACACTGAAACCAAGAGAGATTAAGATACGTAATTAGAAAATGTTAAGTTGATAATTAAGGGTGAGTCTTTAGGCTCTTACTACCTGTTCTGGGTTTTAAACTCTTAAGTGAAATACATCATATCTAAAAGTTATTTATCCTGATATGTGTCAGTCTGGCATATTAAAATGCAGTCTGCTCCACCTGACAGAATGCTGTTTACTGATTTTTTAAAAGTAAACTATAAAACCCTTAAATACCTTAATGATGATAGTAAATATATCATACTGGGATCTTAAAAAAGAAGTTTGTCATATTTTAAATGGAGTAGATTAAAACACCTTAAAATTTGATTCCCTTGAATTATTGGAGAGCAGACTTATCTTAATTTCTTTTGAAATTAGAAAGACCCACATTTTATCAATACCTGCAGGAAAAGGATGGTTGTTTATTCCTCTGCACCTGTTTTCAAACACACCTGACTGACCTATTATCATAAAAAAGGTCCATATACTTTATTGCCTAATAGGACTATCTCACTGTTCCAGTAAGGCCTAGACATACAAAAAGAAGCATCTATTACCTGGGAAATGAACTATTTTTCCTTGTAAAGTGTAGCATGACTGTGCATCATTAAATAGTGTTTATGCTCAGAATTTATGTTCCCTTATATAAAATTTTATATAGTGTTTATATTGTTTATTAAAGTGACTTTCAGAAATAGTAAATGCTATTTCAATATAAGTTAATTTTTCCAAAAAAAGGGCAGGATGGATATATGATTTCTTTGCTGCAAATAACTCCTATTAAGATGGTTCCCTCTACTAAGGAGGCAAGTGGCACTGAAATATCTTAAAACTAGCTCACAGTCACAGAGATAGTATTGATCAGGGCAGAACTAGAGGCCAGGTGTTCCTCACTATGAGGATACTTCTGTTTGCTATGTCATTATACCTCTCAAAGTAAAATAACAATATTTTTTCTAATTGCTATTGCATGTTCATAGGTTATTAGTATTTGTTCATTACCTCTAAAAGTTAATATCTTGATTGATCCATTTTGACATCTATGAAATATTTTTCACTCAAATTGTGAAATAATAAAAATGACACTTTCAAAATGGGAACAAAAATTTACGACTGATTTGTTTTGAAAGAGATTAGTCAAGACTCATGAAGAACAAATATCAAACTGTACATATAATTTTGCTAATAATTTCAAAACATTGATAACTGAACATGGACCCCAAATGAATAAATCACTTCATTTATCTAAATGATATTCATGACATTCTGTTTATCCAAAACTAGGGAACTATTTTTTATCCTCTGTTGTCTGTCAGAATTTGAAATCACTAAGTTGAATTATCCTCATTTTATTAAAGATATTGAAGGATAAGTATATTATTCTTTGTTTTCTGGACAGATATGCAAAATATGTGTTTGATGACATCTGGGATTACAAAGATCCTCAAATATTGTTATGATGATAATAACAGATATTTTGGAGAAGCAGATAAATATGTCAGGGCCAGTAAACCTTCAAGACACAGTCACTGATTGACAAGCTTCAATGAGAAGGGAGGGGTAAGACACCCTTGACTCTCAAACCCCTCCCCCAAAGCAGTTGAGGTTTCATTTGGAAAAATGGAGACTGACTGAGATATTTCTGGTAAGTTTCTGTTATGGCTGAACCCCAATGATGTTCCCTTTCTTTAACTTATTTTTTCCACACGTCTGATAAAGAAATAAGTAGAAGCTAGTTATTTATATGTTGAGGACTGAGATGAAACTGATCTTCTTAAAACTGGCAGCTGAGAGGATTCAAACTAGATGACCAGACTTGGGCAGTGAGTATTCCCAAATAATTCTCAGGCACAGATTTTGAAGGTAAAGCTTATATTAAGAAGTAAAAAGGAAATCTAGAGGGGTTAATGAAGGTTTTTGGATAAGGAAAGGTGACCCTGATCTGTTAGGTTGAAGCTGCCCTTCCCCCCACAGGAGGGTGTGAAGGCACCTAGCTGAACTGGCTCTTTTGCTAAATAGTCTATATATCTAATCACTAAATATTTGTTACATTGATATTGATAAGGATTAACCCTACCAAGCTGGCTAGCCCTTGAGTAGAAACCACGATGGCTTATGCCACAATGGCCACTCAGGTGAACCCCCAAGTCAGGAGTAGAAAGCAGTGAGTCTGCTCACCTCAACCCCCACAAAGCAACTGTCTCAACCCTTCTCAACTGCTCCCTCTCCCCAAGTTCTCCATGGGGGTCCCCTGGAATTCTGGGTGAGGCTGTCCCTGTATTTTTACAGGGATTCCATGCATCCATCTCTACATAACAATATATAGAGTTCTAATGTATATTTTTTGCTTCAGTTTAAAAAAGACACTAAATGCTGATTTCAGAATAGAGTATATTATAATCTGATATATGATTTCACTGAAAATTAATTCTTTTTTAAGTTTTTATTCTTTTTATTTTTTACAATAACATTTAGAAGCATTTTAAAATTTCTTTCTGAACTTTTGTAATCTTTTTTCTCTCTAGTTTATTTCTTTACATTTGATCATATATTTCCATAACAAATAGTATAGTTTTGTGAATCAGAGATTAGTACATTTATTTCATTTTTGTTTTGAGGAATTTAAGTAATATCCTTAGAAGTAATCATACTAAATATTTTTATTTGGTTATTCAACAATTTAGATATTTAATTAATTAATTATTCTAGGTGTTGCTATCAGACTATCATGAAAGATAAAGCTCAGTGCACACTGGTTCAAGCTACATAGGACACTACAATTAGAGTATTGCAAAACTTTGTACTTGTACCCTGTCATATTTATCAATGACTTGGATGACAACAGTGAAAACATGTTCTATGAATTGGGGGGATGTCAGAAAGTTAGGAGAGATACCTTCAAAGAAAATGTTGAATGATTCCTGAGCAAGACAACCACAATAGTTAAGGGTTGGAAAAGCATCACCTTACAAATGCTAGACCTTAAGAAATTTTGGAAAGGAGAAAAGTTAAGTTATATGATGACTGTCCACATATTTGAAGGATTTCCAAATAAAATGCTAATTAGACTAATTCTATGTTGTGTCAAAAGACAGAAATTACAAGGATTAATGTTGAGGAGAGAGTTGTAAGTAGGTAAATATTAGTTCAACATAAGAAAAAAACATGCATGTCTGACAGTTAAAGGTGTCCAAAATTGGAATAGACTTCCTTGTCAAGTAGTACTAATGAGTTTCCTGTCACTGTAAGTGTTCAAACTGAAGTAGCATGATCAACAGTCAGGAATATTTTAGGAAAGATCCCTGAATTAAATGTGAATTTGAATTGAATGACCTCTAAAGCACGTTCCAATTCAAAGGTCTATAATTTTAATGACTTTAAATTAGAAGCCTTTATTTATGAACATTTTCGTAGGATTATTTTTTTGGCTAGGTGGCTTATATGACATTGTGTATCAATGTTTCACTAAGGAGCAAGTTGTTTTTGTGTTTCTCCCAGAAACTTTTTCTTATAGTAAAAGAATGAATAACTCATAAGAACCAAATATAAGGCAGGCAAACTTGCAATTAGACTAGGAGATCTCTAGTCAGAGTCAAAAGGAGAAATTTGATGTCCTTTTTAAAAAACATTTATCCTCTCTTAGACCAGAAGAGTAGTAAGGGATAGGCAATGGGATTAAGTGACTTATCCAGTGTCACACAGTTAGAGGACCAATTTGAACCCATTATCTCCCATCTCCAAGCCTGGCTTTCTATGGACTGAATCACTTAGCTACCTCCCTATTCCATTTTTTTTATCTTTACTATTAAGATTCTGGGGACATCTAAGTGATTCAGAGAATAGAATGTCAAGTCCTGAAGTCAGGAAGACAGGGGTTCAAATCTAGCATCAGACACTTATTAACAGTATGATCCGGGATAAGTCACTTTACTTCATTTTCTTCATCTGGAAAATGAGCCACAGAAGGAAATGGCAAACTTCTCCAGTATATTTACCAAGAAATCCTCAAAAAGGCATCACAAAGATATGGGCACAACAAAAACAATTAAAATTTTAACCCAGATTCTGTTATTAATTGAACTTCAGTGAGTTTTAAATGGGGACTGTTTAGTTTACTCATTGATGAATTTTGTCGCTTCACTTAATGGCACAAAATTTAACATCTATTTGAGAAGATTCGCTGTTTTCCAGTGTGACCTGAGAAGAGGAAAAATTATTTTAAGGAATTTAAAGTATGTTCTCAATCTTTACAAAATTATTCAGACATTTAAATTTTGGAAATACTTATGATCATGAGTTTGTTCATCTTGACCTATGATGTCAAAAATATCTCTTTCATAAATTTGAAGACTGAAATGGAAACACAAAAAACTTCAAACAAGATCATGGTGCCAGGTCTGACAGCATTGCATCAGGTCTAATTAGCTACATGACCTTTTGTGGTTTAAAAAATTGTATTATTTTTGTCACAATTCAATGATGAGTATTCTTTTGTTTGTATAAGAGATGACTCCACTTTGTATGTTCATTTAAAATTATCCTCATTATTGATAACCCTTTTATCTTTGAAGTATAAGTGAGGTTTCACTACTTAATAAATGTAGTTAATCCTCTCCTTTAACAAATAACTACTTTCTCAATTAAATAACAGACTGAATAAGTTAGTTATATACCATGACTATGTAAATTTTTAAATTAATCAAATAATCTAATAAATGATTGTAAAGTGCCTTCAAAGGAAAATGCTATGATAACAATAACAAATTAATAGCCTCTAAATTACATCCTTACTTTTTTTCTTACTCTAAAAATATGCCATATTTAGTGAAAATAGAATACTAAAATAAATAATAAATGTCGTACCAGTCTACTAAATAAATAAATAAATACATGGATTTAAAATAGATTTGTTAATTTATTGTGCTGGAACAAAAAATTCACATGAGTCTTCTTTTCCATATACGTTATTTTACTTCTGACTTCACATAGCTTAGTGAGAAACTGTCTTCCTTTTTTCTCTAATTTCCCTACAGACTCAATTGACCAAATTTGTGAACTTCACAAAGATTAAAAAATATGAAAGTTTAAACATCAGTGACAATTTAGATCTGAGTCTGTCAGCAAGAGAAGACAAGATGTCTGTCATTTTCCAGGACAATGCCAAGACACTCGTGAAAAAAAATTTTTAAAATGTCAATCCACAATCATAGAATGAACTGATGGAGTCTGGATATAGATCGAAGTATCTCATTCTTCACTTTATTTCCTCTACAATTTTTCTCTAATATAAGCAATATTTGTCTTAATGAATATGAAAATATATTGTATTATAACAAATGTACAACTTATATTATTGTTTCTGCAATCTTGGGGAAGGGATCAGAGAGGGAAGAGAACAGGAATCAAAAATGTCTTAAAATTATTATTAAAAATTGTATCAACAAGTAATGTGAAATTATTTTTAAAATTTTTATACACTGGAAAAATCTTTTCCATGATTGGCTCTGAATTAGCACATACTCTACACAAATTTTGAACAAGATTATCATTTTCCAATTATTACTTCTCCTAACTGTGAGACAAAAGTCATATAGAGTGCCAATGACTCACGTGTCACTGAAATCAACTAACATTGTCTCCTTATTGGTTTCATATATAGACATCATTTAAAAATGGGGGAACATCATTAGTTTTCACTGATACCTTAGTATATGACACATTTCTTCCATTCATTACAAACGACTATTTAAATATGTATTTGGATATCAATGTAATTGTAAGAGAAAGGGTGGGATGGCAATAATTAACAATAGAAAAAAAAAAGAATGATTTAACTCTGGTTTTATTTCTATTGTATCACCAATGAATAATTTTCAATTTGGGATACAGAGACCAAAAATAGCAAATGGATTAGAAAACCAAAAAGAATGATATGTGAAGAGTTTCTTAATGGCCTAAATGAATTCATTTTTCTATTCCCAGAAGAACTAAAGACCAGGGAACAGGAGGAAACATTGATTTCAGAGTCACTATTGCTGTGGCTTTTTTTTTTTCGTAATGTGCTTAATGGGAACATTCTATAGGTTATTAAGTGGGGAATGATTCTTTTCAAAATGGGAATAACCTTCAAAGTAGAACTGAGATAATGTCAATTCATTCTACACCTGCTAAATTCTGGAACTTTTAATTAAAAAGATAGTTGGAAGTTGTGGTATATGTTTATAATGGAATGCTATTGTGCTATAAGGAACGATGAACAGGAAGAATTCAGAAAAACCTGGAAAGACTTATATGAACTGATGAAAAGAGAAATGATCAAAATCAGAGAAACAATGAATAGAGTAATGGAAATATTATACAATTATCAAGAGTGAGGAACTAAACAATTATCAGTAAAGCAAATGTCCAAGATAGCCACAAATAAATCGTGAAGAAATTGATATCCATAGCCAAAGAAGAAACTATTGAAATCTGAATGCAGATCAAAATATGCCATCTTCCATTATATATCATTCAAGATATTTCTATTTAATGTGATACATATCTTCTAAAATGACATGGACAATGGGTATTTCACGGGTTTAACTGTATCAGACTATTCACCACCTGGGGGGATAGGGAAGGGAAAAATCTGAATTTTAGAGTATCAAAAAGAATTTTCAAAATTTATTTCTACATATAACTGGGAAATAATTAATTTTAAAAGATAGTTATGAGTATAGAGAAAATGATTATGTGGTCAATCAGATCCAGAAAGAATAGTTTCTGTAAGACAACTCTCATTTTTTATGACATTGTTATATGAATTATGTGTTGATGACCCAAGTTTGGGATGTCCAATATAATTTCAAGTCCTAAATATATGATCCTAAGATATTTTAACATTTCAATTGTAATTTTCAAATATATATTTAATACTAGTACCATATTTTCATAGGATTTACAACTAGAAAGACCTTTTTGAAATTACGAGAAGTTTGAAATGTCCAACAGGAATTTGATGATATAGGACTGAAATTCAAGGGACAGAATGGAGTTAATTATATGAAACTCATGTTTGTTGATGAGGTCACAATGAGAAAGAGTAGAGATAGAGAAGAGAACACCAGATAAAGTCATCAGAAGATTCTGAATTAAGAAGCATAAAATAAATGATGAACCAAAAAAAAGATACTTAATAAGAGTGATGAAACAAGAAGATGAATCAGAAGGAAGTCAAAATCAGAAGTGAATGCAGAAGGTGGTAATAGAAGAGTGAAAATATAAAGAAAATAGGATTGCAACTCAACTTCTATTACCAGAGAGTTAAGATTATGAGTGAAGATACAGGAAGTATGCAAAGGGATGATATGAAGTAAAGGGAAAGAGGTGGTGAATGTTAGTTAGAGCAAATAGATTGAAAGTTTGAGAAAAAATGGTTCCAAGGAAAGGGGCCTTTTTTTTCCCTTACTACTAAGGAACAGTTTTAGAGAGCACAACTGGAGTGGGGAAGATTGAGTAGGCCTGGATGAGAATATATTATGGGGATTGGAGATGTTTTGCTCTTAGATCATAACTGATTTAATAAGAGTGACTGAAAAACAGGTGGTAGAAGATCTTTAGCTATAGTATTTGTAATAGCTGACAGATTAATTACAAAGCTCACGGTCTCTACAGGGTCTTGTTGCCAAAAGGTTTGTCTACAATTCCTCTAACCTACCTGAGAGGCAACAGGGTCTTTTATCTGCTAAGTAGACCAATACCTGATCCTTCCCCAGAAACACCTACTAAACATTCTTCTCTAAGGACAGTGCATTGTGTTGAACTCACAAAAACAAAATAAAAACACTTTGGTTTTCTATGGCTGTGGGTCATGAAATAATACAGTAACGAAAGACTCACAATTACTTATCACCTTAAAAACATTTGAAAGCTAAGTAATCATGACAACTAATTTTTTCTTAAAACCCTTATCTTATCAATACTGTGCATTGGTTCCAAGGCAGAAGAATGGTAAGGGCTAGGCAGTGGAGGTTAAGTGACTTGCCCAGGATCACACAGTTAGGAAGTATCTGAGATCAGATTTGAACCTGGGACTTCCCGCCTATAGGCCTGGCTCTCAATCCACTGAGCCATCAAGCTGCCCCTGACAGGTTTAAACATATTATTAATTATGACTACGAATTGGTCAAGTAAAGAACATTAGAGATAATACATAACAGCCTACGCTTACTATTCTGGCATCTTTAAAGTGTTAAGAAAATTGATGAAAGATCTCCAGCACATTGACAGGATATATAGAAGATCTCTATATAAAAGAATGAAGTTAAATAATAACTTCCATAGTTTGGGTAAAGTTTCATAAAGGTGAAACTATTTGAAAACCCATCCATTTTAAATTATGTAAAGAATCTGATGTGCTCTGAAGGACAACTATCGCATATATTTTTATTTGACTGCCCTGGCTTGCATGCAAAAAGAAGACAAGTGGAATAGGAAGACACTCTTTGATGTAGGGATATTAACTGGGAAAAATAGACAATCCCAATCCTTTATGACAAAAGAATTTGGGTGGCTATACTGAGACTTAAAGACAACATTTGCTATTTCAATATATTCTGAATTATTTTCCAAACAATATTTCCTCTTTTAATTTCAAACGTAGGTAGGTGGATCATTGTGACAATAGCAAAAATCCAACCACAGTTAATTGGTTTAAAACTAGCTAACCTAAATATTAGAAAAAATGTGAAACTTTTAATGATCTAAAATACAGAAAATGGCTGAGATCTTAAAGTTTATAAAACAGCTCACAACAGCAAGACATAAGTTTTGCAATGCACCAAAGGGCCTTTAGGATATAGTTTTAATTATGTACAGTGAAATTAAGATATCATTATGCATAAGTGACTAGAGCAAAACCTTATTAAAACATTTTGCAAACTGGCATAATATCAAAGGCTGCACTTGTAACTTCTATAGTCTTTATGTTATTATTAGGGAATAATTAAGCAACCCTTTGTAACAAATAAGTGCTTTATTTACTCTCATAATGGTCAACAATGAATAATGTCTATAATGTTTTTTAAAGTTGGAAGCTGAATTTAAAAAAGAAAAGAAAAAATAGTATTAAAAGTATGCATTACTGCTTTAGTTGCAAAGAGTTATATCAACTTTAAAGTGCTACATAATAGTATTAGTATTTTAATAGTAGTAGTAAGAGTAGAAATAACTAACAATCACATATTTTAGGATTTTAAGTAGCTTTGCAAATAGTATGTAACTTCAGCTTCACGGTATCACCTATCATCACTATAGCTAATGCTTTTATTATTACTAAGTGTAATAGTACTATCTTAAATCTTTTTTGATATCTTATTTTTATTTAAGTTACATTCCCCATTTGAGGGAATATAAATGAGTGTTCATTAAACTGATAAAGAGGAGTAAGAGGATAGGAATCATAAATTAATTATGATGATCATTGCTATTCGATGCTGGTGGGTTAAAAGGCAGCCTAACATTATTAGACTAATAATATAGAAAATGAAGACTGATAAAAGTAAGAACCTAAAAAAAATCTGTTATATAGTGAATATAGACATGTAACCAACTTGATATACTAGAAACAAAGGACATTTCAGGATTGAAAGAGCTATATTTAGGACAATTGCATGAAATAAATATCACTCACATATGCATTACATTAACATTTACAAAGTATTTTTCTTTCAGCATCACCTTAAATTAACTTTCACATATATTCCTCATTTTACAATTGGTGAGCCAAATATTTCAAGAGCCTTATGGGCCATGCCTAGGGTCACATTTGTGATTGCTTTCTAATCAAAATTAGGGCTTGCATATAGGTCATCCACTGTAAGTTTAAGCACTTTGCAAAATACTATGTTGCCTCTGTTCCGTTTTAATAGAGAAGGAAAATAGATATATATATTTATATCGAAATTTGTATGATACTTTGCCCAGTACTTTTAAATCATCTATTAGTTTTATAGGTATTATGGTATTAGTTTTACAAGGTAAGTATTATTAATATAAATGAGGAAACTGGGACTTGGAGAGTTTAAGTGACTTTACTAGGATCACAGAGCAAGTGATTTGTGATGTCTGAAATGGTAAAAATTCTTAATCAAACAAAACATTTAACAATAGTTTACTGATTGTGTGACTTTCTGGGAATTCATTATATATAGAATAAATATTCCTTGAAAACTAAATGGATCAGATTCTAGTAATAGCCAATATGAAGCAGAAAAGGAAGAAGCTGAGCTTGCCCAATGTTACCACTTTTTAAATATCTAAAATTAAATTCTGGAGCATCAGAGCCAACAACAAAAAATTAAGTAATATATTATTTGATTCCAAGACAACTTTGAATGTTTTGAAGGAAAGGTTCATGACACTAGGACAAGAGTTGGCCTAGAAGCTATTTAGTAGCAACACAAGATTTGTGCTTTTGGAGTGGCAATAGCAGAAGCACCAGTTTCAGGAGCTCTTTCGTAGTTTCCTTTAGAGCTTGTCAAACACAAATCTGTGCTCTGGCAATGAGTGTGTCAACCTCATCATCTAAGTGTACACCATTGTAAAGTATACCACCAAGGTAAATGAAATTACACACAGAATCCAAAATGGCTCCATCATCTGTAAGTGATGTTTCTATGTATGAATGATTCAGTGCTGGATAGTGGAGAACCTCTGTTTTCTTGCTCTTAGGCAAAATTAGTATAAACAGCAAAAATTAGTATTAGCAGCGTAGAATCTGTCCATGCTATTTTGCATCACTGTTTTAGAGGTAGCACTGAGAGCACAATCTGTGAACAGAAATTTGTGCATCAACTATCCCTTCACTTTTGCCTTGACTAATTACATTTTCAAGTTCAATAATCTACTATCAACTAATAGCTAATCTTGAAGACATTTTCATTTCATTGAAAGTTTTAGATGACATCACTGAAAATATCATCCTAAAAGGCAAGGGAACAAGTGCACAGCCATTACACTCTACTGGTGACTAGGAAAGCACAAGTCATTGTCCTTTATCCAGAATCCATGCAAGCACACCACCATGGACCTTTTTTAAAAACCTAGTACTGCTACTTCTATGGACAGTTAGGCTTTTATAATCCTTTGGACACAGTTTCAAATTGCTTTCCAGAATAGTTGTATCAGTTCATAAATCCACCCAAAATGCATTAGCCACCTCCTCCAATGTTTGTGACTTTCCTTTCTGGTCATATTGGGTAATACGATAGGTGTGAGGTAGTACCTCAGAGTTGTCCTAATTGGTGTTGCTCTAGTCAATAATGATTTAGCTTTTTTTCAGGATTATAATTATTTTATTACACCATCTGAAAATAGTTTCTCCTTTTTGATGAATTATCAATTGAGGAATGAATAGTTTCCTAATAAAATTAACTCAATTTTCTATATATTTGAGGTGTGAGACCTTTATATTAGAAAATTATTTAATTTTTTCCCAATTTTCTTCTTTATTTTAGTTGCATGAACAATTTATTAATCTTCTATTTTTCTATTGTATCAATGTAAGCATTTAGAGAAATAAATTTTCCTCTAAGACTACTTTGTCTATATCTCATAAATTTTGTTACATTGTGCCATCATTTTCTTTAATAAAATTGATTGTTTCTCTGGATTTTTTGAAATTATTTTTTAGGATTAGATTATTTTGTTTCTAATTAATTTTTAATATAGATTTCCATGACTGCAAAGGGTGATTTAAACCAAAAATATGTTTTTAAGGAAGTACCCTATAACCCATCCCAACAATCTCCTGGGCCTAGACCCTCCTGTAGATAATGGGGATAGATATTCACAATGACAGGAGTGGTGATATAACCAGGAACCAGCAATATCTTTTTGAAAGGGTGAAATAGAACTATCACAGTTCTATAGCAGAATTCTTTGTTTAGGTAAATAGACACAACACCCCCAAAGCACATTAGAATCATGAATTTGCAAGATTTTAGGAACCTCAAAAGGTAGCAGTATTCAAATTAATCAGATTTTTGTGAAATGCCCTGTAAATTGCAAAGGAGAAATTCTATTGAAAAAAGAATATTTATTTAGGTAGTTTGTAATATGATTAGTAAATGTAGTCCTCTGCATCTGAAATACTGTTCTGGGAGGATATTTTCCAGTCTTTAGAATTTCATGAGCTCCAAATCAAGGAGATGGAATAAAAGTTGCCACTTGGAATCTCTCCTTATATTTCATCCAGGGCTAAAAAACTGAAAAACCTTTGGAAAGAGAAAATAGGTCTAGGTTATAGACAAAAAAAGAATTGATTTAGCTCTTTGGCCTCAAATGCAAACAGACAAAATTCAGAGAAACTGAAGGTCCCAGAAATTTATTAGCTGTGGTTAGTGAAATTTTGCTATTTGACATAAAAACAAAACCAAAAAAGCTCTTATAACTTTAATTTATTATTGTTTTGAGTTTTGACCACAAAGATAGGCTTGGCATTACCTAATGCGGGATCTTCCTGACTGAATTTTCCTGTAACTTGTTTATTTTATGAACAGGGAATTTTCCTATCTGGCTAATTCTCAACCTGTCTTTTGATACCTGTTACTGCATGACAGGCTATCACAGTTTTCCTCTCCCTATGGTATATTTTACGTCAATCTCTTCCCTCAGAGACAAGTCTTGATATCATTATAAATATGTCCCTCCTTTTACTTTCATACTAATTTCTATTATGAGGACATGTGAGCAGTAGAACTTTTATGTACAATCATCAATCCATTAATTAATAGAATGACCAGGAAACATCATTAAATTACTCTAATAGTATGCAAATATGAAAAGTTATTGCAATTTTAATCTGTATTTGTGATATGTAAATCTTCCCTCTCATAGTTAGTACATTGTAATTTATCTAAGTAGTTAGATCCATAGGTTGAACTACATAATTGTGATTAAGAATATATCAAAAGCCTTACATATTGGCTTTATAAATAAGTGACCCAAAGGGAGAGAGTGAGCTGGCTACCCCTCCAATGAACCAAAATAAGGAATTGTGAGAATTTAGTAAACTATACTAACTACATCTGGTAAATCAATTAGTTTCCATTTTATTCAGTTATTGGCCCAGTCAAATTGAGGGAAAAATATCTTATTCCTTTATGAGAATTATGTGAAAAATTGATTTATTATTTGAACCCTGTATGAGTAGGAAACTGGACTTCTTACTGTTGCTTAGAGACCCTTAACTAAGGATCTGGGTTACAATGAAGAGAAACACAGTCAAATGCAAAGGCTGGTATAAAGATTTTCCCAAACTTCCAGGAACCTTTTTTCTGAAAATTGACCACATATGGATTGGTAAGTTGTTTTTTTTTCATATTATTTTGATTGAATACAAACAATTGGAGGGAGTGAAGTACTTTTTTAAATTTCAAAGAATTATGCCTCTTTTCTCTCTACCTTGCTTTCCCCAGAATTGAAATTCCCTCATCATTTCACCAATTAGAAATCATATTACCTGATTTTAATCGTGGTTGATTGTTTTGGTTTAATTAACTGATCTTATATGTTAATTGTTTTTAATATATAAAATCTGTTTCTATATTTAGGATCTTTGGATTGACTGAGAAGTCCATTGACCCATTCATTATGTCTATATTGTTAAATAAATAATATATCCATAGAACGAGCTAATGGAGTCTATTTTCATTTATTTATTTTAATTGAAAATTTTTTATCAATCAATTGATAAAGAATATTTTTCCATGGTACATGATTCATGTTCTTTCCTTTCCCTTCTTCCCTCTACCTTCTCTCCCCCCATAGCCAATGAATAATTCCACTGGCTTTTGCATATGTCATAGCTCACGACCTATTTCCATATTATTAATATTTGCATTAGGGTGATCACTTAGATTCTATATTCCCAATCATGTCCCCATCAACCCGTGTGATCAAGCAGTTATTTTTTTCTGTATTACTACTTACATAGTTCTTTCTCTGCATATGAATAGTATACTTTCTCAAAAGTCTATCAGAATTGTCCTGGATTATTGCATTGCTGCTAGTTGTAATATAGGATTTTAGCATTGCCATGTTGGCTTAGGGCAAACCTGTCAGTTACCCTGGATGGAATGTCGAAGAAGACATGAGACACTTGGCAGATACCAACTGGCAGTTGAGCTAAGAGTATAAAAAGCCCTGGAAACCCAGAGCTGGGTTCTTCCCTGAACAGACTTCATCCTGACCTCTCATCTACCCCCTCCCCTTGGGCCCCAGATGGCAGGAGTGGAAAAGGGTTGTGGGAGTGTGGATCATGGGTAGGACTAGAATAGCTTAGATTTTAGGACCTATCTTCAAGAGCAACTCAATTATTATTAATTTTCATCATCTACAAGATAGCCAATAGATCTACTCAACTCCCTAACCAGAGACCACTTTGCTCTGGCTGAGGGCTGCCTGCCCTTGGTCAGCCTAGACCCTAGACCTTCTAAGGACCTTCAACCAGTTTAACCAGATAATCCACAACAGATTTTAGCATTTCCTAACCCTCTTACCCTTACCTTGTTCCTTCCCCAGTTACCAATAAGTCCCATAGCCTTAACCAGTGAATCCTGTGGCTATTTCCCTACCTTCAAAGGCTAGGAGAAAAGGCAAAAGACTAAGGATTCTGAGCAGTTAGGGCCAGAACAAGCTCTATAGCAAAGGGGCAAGAAGCTCTACATCCACTTCCTGCCAGACTGCCATTAGCCAAAAAGAGGCAGTTTCCTCAGCAGAGTGGGTCCGGCTGCCAGATATCTTAAAGAAGCCTTGTGGCTAGCAGTGAGGTTTCACTGGGCACTCAGTTCTAAGGGTCAGGATCTTTGTACTTCCATAAACAATCTTCAGGCCCAACTGAGGTTTCTCATTTCACATTTCATCCTAACAACAAACACTATCCTCCTGCTGGCCAGATACCAGCTCAAGGCCCTTGTTACCTGCTCATCATTACATATAGAGAAGTCAATTACATTTGATTGTACCACAGTCTATCAGTCTCCATGTATATGGTTCTCCTAGTTCTGCTCCTTTCACCCTGCATCAGTTCCTTGAGGTCATTCCAGTTCACATGGAATCCCTTCAGTTCATTATTTCTTTCAGCAAAATGGTATTCCATCATGAACGGATACTGCAATTTGCTCAGTCATTCCCCAAACAAAGGACATACCCTCATTTTCCAATTTTTGGCCACCACAAAGAGCACAGCTATAAATATTTTTGTACAAATCTTTTACCTTATCTCTGAGGTATAATCCCAGCAGTGGTATGGTTGGATCAAAAGGCAGACAGTCTTTTAAAGCCCTTTAAGCATAGTTCCAAATTGCCATCCAGAATGGTTGGATCAATTCACAATTCCACCAGCAATGCATTAATGTCCCAATTTTGCCACATCCCCTCCAACATGTATTACTTTTCTTAGCTGTCATGTTAGCCAATCTGCTAGGTATGAGGTGGTGCCTAGGAGTTGTTTTGATTTGCATTTCTCTAGTTATAGGAAATTTACAAATTTTTTCATGTGCTTATTGATAGTTTTGATTTCTTTATCAGAAAATTGTCTATTCTTGTCCCTTGCCCATTTATCAATTGGGGAATGGCTTGCTTTTTTGTATAATTGATTTATCTCCATATGCATTTGAGAGTTAGACCTTTGTCAGAGGTTTTTGTTATAAAGATTTTTCCCCAATTGTTGCTTCCCTTATAATTTTGGTTGCATTGGTTTTGATTGTACAAAACCTTTTTAATTTAATGTAATAAAAATTATTTATATTATAATTTTTAATTTTTTCTAACTCTAACTATATTGCCTTTTATCAGAATGTAATTAACTTTCCTATCTCTTTTAACTAGATCTATTTTTACTTTGGCTTTGTCAGAAATCATGATTGTGATTCCTGCCTTCTTTTTCTCAGATTCTGAATGAATTTAGCTCTAGCCTTTTCCCTTTACCCTGGGTGTGTCTATCTGCCTCATATGTGTTTCTTGTAGACAACATATGGTAGGATTTTGGTTTATAATCCACTCTACTATTTGCTTCCATTTTAGTGGTGAGTTCATCCCATTCACATTCAAAGTTATGATTACCACCTCTATATTCCCCACATTTTGATTTCTTCTCCTAGTTCTGCCCTTTCTTCTTTTAGTCTTTCCTTTTAAGCCAGTTGTTTGCTTTTAATCAGTCCCCCTAATTCCCACCCTTATTTTACTTCCCTTTCTGCCCCATTCCTTTTTGTTCCCTTCTTACTATTTTTAGGGTTTATTAAATTCCCTCCCCCTCTCTTTCCTTCCCTTTTTGTACTCCCCACCCCACTTCACCCACTTGGTTTTTTCCTTCTCACTTTCCCTGTTTTGTAAGATAGAATTAGATACCTCAATGGATTTAGAAGCTCCTCCCTCTCAGAATTGATTCCACTGAGAGTAAGGTTTAAGTATTACTTATTAACACTCTCTTCTTCTCCTTCTTATAATAGTATTCTTCTCCTCCCCTTCCCATGAGCCTCTTTGTGTGGTATAGATTATCCTAGTTTTCTTATTACTGCAAGTTTCTCTTGGTGCCTTTTTCTATTCCCCACCCCCATTTCTTATTTTGCATATCATATTAGACCACTTAGTACCCCAACCTCTATTTATGAATATTTCTTCTAATTACTATAATAATGAATACATTTTTGGGAGCTAAAAATAACTTTTTTTCCATATTCCAATATAAACAATTTCATCTTATTGAAACCCTTAAAGAAGAAAATTTTAAATATATATACTTTTTCTTTCACCTCTCTTTCTTATTTACCTTTTCATGTTTGTCTTGACTTTTGTCATTTGGATATCAAATTTTCTGCTTAATTTTGGTGTTTTCTTTACTAATACCTCAAAATCTTCTATTTTTTTAATCCCTTTACTTTCCCCTGGAAGAATATAGTCAATTTTGATGGGTAGGTGATCCTTAGTTGCAGACCCAATTCTCTTGCCTTTCTGAATATCATATTCCAAGCCTTGCAAGAAGTATGGAGGCTGCCAGATCCCGTATAAATCCTTATTAGTGTTTCTTGATATCTGGATTGTCTCTTTCTGACTTTTTAAAAATATTTTCTCCTCAGTTTGGAAGCTCTTGAATTTAGCAATTACATTCCTGGGGGTTGTCTTTTGAGGATTTAATGTAAAGGGTAATCTCTGGATTCTTTCAACATCTATTTTGCCCTCTTGTTGAAGAACATCAGTACAGTTTTCTTTTATAATTTCTTGTAGTATAATTTCAAGATTTCTGTTCATTTCTGGATTTTCAGGGAGATCAATGGTTCTCAAATTGTCTCTCCTAGATCTGTTTTCAAGATTATTTTTAGTGAGATATTTCATGTTTCCATCTATTTTGTGACTCTTTTGACTTAATTAATTCTTGCTGTCTTATGAGATCATTAGCTTCTACTTGCCAAATTCTGGACTTTAAAGATTGGTTTTCCACTATGATCTTTTTATTTTCCTTTTCAGTTTGATCTATCCTGCTTTTCATATCTTCCAGCAGGTCATTTCTGGTCTTCAATTTGCTTGTCATTTCATTTGATTTCTGGGTTTCTTATCCTATTTGTGAAATTCTGTCTTTTGTGTTCTTTTTTAACCACTTCCCAATTTTCTTGTCAATATTCTTCTATCTTTCTATCTTTCTTTCTTTCTTTCTATCTTTCTCGTAATCTCAGATTTGAACTCTTTACGAGCTTGTGACCCATTGTAAATTTTTTTTTGAAAGTTTGGATGTGTTTACTTGTTTGTCATCCTCTGCAGTCTCCTTAGTAGTCTGGCTTTTTTCTCCATAGAAATTATCCAGGGTACATGCCTTTCTTTTGTTCTTTTTGGTGGTTGAAGATTGTATTTCTTGGACATTGCTAGCCATTGCTATGTTGGCTTTTCCTTCCCTTCCCAGCCAGAAGTCTGAGTGAGGACAGCAAGCTCTCTGTGCATGGAGCTAAGGAGTAGTTTTTGCCTATGATTACTTTTCTTGGCTTCTACTGTGTGGAGCCCCTCTCTGCTCTATCTCCATGCCCAAGGTCTGTACTCTTCCTCCTCCTGGGGTCCCAAGTCTCGTTGCTCTCAGGGGTAAGTCCCTGGTACTCTTAGCTCCCAAGAACTTAAAGATTAGCACCTTGCTCTCTCTGATTCTAGCATCCTGGCTCTAACTCTGGCACTGTAGGTGGGGTGGGGGAGGTTTGATCAGCTCATGTTTTGGTGGGAGCTATTTCACCCCCTTGTAGCATGGAAATGCCCAAACCCCACGTACCTTCAATGCTGTGCTCTCCTGTGGAACCCCTTCATTTACCTGAAGTTGTCTTTTTTGTTGTTTTGAGGCACTCTATATTGGTTGGTGGTGAGGAGAGGAAGACTCCTACCTCTACACTGCAGCCATATTAAGTTGGAAGTCCTATGCTAATGGAGTCTCAATGGAGATTGAAGAACACCATTCTTCACTTTATTTCCTTCATGAATTCTTCTCTAGTATGAACACTATGAATCATCTTTCATCATTTAGTGAACATGGAAATATACATTGTATTGTAACACATACATCATATACAACATATATCATATTACCTGCAATCTTGGGAAGATTGGAGAGGTTGGAGAGAAAGAGAGAACATGGGTCAAAAAATGTCATAAAAGAATTATTAAAAATTGTATCAACAAGAATTTTTAAAAATAATATAGCTCAGATTGTTTCCTCAGTTATCCCACAACAGAATAGAAGGTAATATAAAATTTTCTAAGTTCCACATGACATATTCATTATAATTTAACTTTTATTAGAGAAAAATTCACAAAAAACATATATATTAAGTGCATGTTATTTAGATCATGATATAATAAAAATACATTCAGTAAATGACTATGGAAGCATAGCTTTAAAATAATTTGAAATTAATATAATCTTAATGAAATAATGGGTAAAATAAAAGTAATGGGAAAAATCAATATTTTCATGAAAAGTAATGGAAATAATGAAACACCATACAAAACTTTGGATTGAAACCAAAGTAATACTTTGAAAAAATTCATATATTGAAGAATATGAATCAATAAAAGAAAGAAGAGATGAGTGAATTTGACATGCAATTAAAAAACTAAGGAAAGAACACATTTAAAATCTGAATTTAAACATCAAAATAATAGATATGAACTTCAAAAGACATTTATAAAATTCAAAATAAAAAGAAATAAGCTAATAATTAAAACCTGGAACTGATATTATGAAAAAGGAAAATAAAAGAGTTAAAATATTAGGTAATTTGTCCCAATAATATTTTCCAAATAGTAATTTCTCACCCAGTATCCTGAATCTATATTTTGTCAAATCTTATTCTAATATTTTAACAGTGTTTGTTGTATATCTATTCTGTTCCAGTGATCTACCTTTCTATTCCTTAGCCATTATCTAGTAATTTTGATAATTACTGCTTTATAATATAGTTTTCAAAATCTGATACTATTTTCTAATAAGATTTCTAATAAGAAATTCCTTTACATTTTTCTATTAATTATTATTTTTGCTATTTTCTATTATTATTTATTTTGAAGTATTTTTCCATGGATACATGATTCATGTTCTTTCCTTCTCCTCTTCCATACCTGCTCCCAGAGCTGACAGGCAATTCCACTGGGATATTGTGAAGATGGGATAAATCCTACCCTGCCTATTTTTAGGTTAAATCACCATAAGTGTAAACACCACCACTTAATCTTCAAGTGGAGGAAGTCTATGACCTACCTATGCAAGAGTGGGTGAAGAATTAGAATTTACTGACTGCCCCCTGGGCAGTCCTAAGCAAAGCCTTTTTTTGTGATTGGTACATGTAAAATAGAAAAAATGCACAGGAAGTGATGCAAAAGAAGCACCTTTAAAAGTGAATTATAACTTCTTGTGGGACAGTTCTTCTTTGTTCTTCAGATGGAGTTCGAGTTGGAGACTCTGCCTACTCGATCTGAGACCTTGGACTTGGTGAGACTGTTCTTAAATCTCTCTTTTTTGAACTACCATGTGGTG
>NC_058135.1:187094234-187106501 GCF_016433145.1 Gracilinanus agilis | reverse complement strand
CTACTCTTCCCTCTCCGGGTTGATTACACTAAGAGTAAGGTTTGATTATTACCTCTTAATGCTCTCTTCCTCTCCTTCTTATAATAGTATTTGTCCCCTCTCCCTCCCATGCCTTCTTTGTGTGTAATAGAATATCCTATTTTCTTATTCACTCAAGTCTCTCTTGGTGTCCCCTACTATTCACCCCCTCTTTCCCATCCCCCATGTCATCTTAGATTATTTAGTGTTCCACCCTTACCCTGTGAATTATTCTTCTGATTACTATAATAGTGAATATTATAATAGTGAATAGAGTTCACTACAGAGAAATATACATAACGTTTCTCTACATAGGAATACAGATAATTAGATCTCACTGAGGCCCTTAAAAAGGCAAATTTAAAAATTATAAGTTTTCTTTCCTTCCGCTCTGTATCTTATTTACCTTTTCATGTTTCTCTCGATTTTTGTGGTTGGATATCAAACTTTCCACTTAGCCCTGGTCTTTTCTGTGCAAATACCTGGAATTCTTCAATTTTGTTGAATGCCCATACTTTCCCCTGGAAATATATAGTCAATTTTGATGGGTAGTTGATCCAGGGTTGCAGGCCCAGCTCTCTTGCCTTTCTGAATATCGTATTCCAAGCCTTGAGATCTTTTAGCGTGGAGGCTGCCAGATCCTGTGTGATCCTGATTGGTGCTCCTTGATATTTGAATTGTTTCTTTCTGGCTTCTTGTAAGATTTTTTCTTTTGCTTGGAAACTCTTGAATTTTGCAATTATATTTCTGGGTGTTTCTTTTCTTGATCGAATGTTGCAGGTGTTATATGAATCCTTTCAATGTCTATATCGCCCTCTTGTTGTAGGACTTCAGGGCAATTTTGCTGAATTATTTCTGTTAGTATGGAGTCCAGATTTCTATTAATTTCTGGTTTTTCTGGAAGACCAATTATTCTCAAATTGTCTCTTCTACACCGGTTTTCTTGGTCTGTCACTCTCTCATTGAGATATTTCATGTTTCCTTCTATTTTTTCAGTCTTTTGACTTTGTTTTATTTGTTCTTGTTGTCTTGAGAGATCATTAGCTTCTAATTGCTCAATTCTAGCCTTTAGGGATTGATTTTCGGCTATAATCTTTCAGTTTTCGGCTATGATCTTTTGATTTTGGGCTATAATCTTCTGGTTTTCGGCCATAATCTTCTGGTTTTTGGCCATAATCTTCTGGTATTCCTTTTCAATCTGGTCATTTCTAGTGTTCAATTTGCTTATCAGTTCATTTGGTTTCTGAGCCTCACTTTCCAATTGCAAGATTCTACCTTTTATACAGTTATTTTCTAACCAGATCTCTTCCATTTTCCTCAAAATCTCAGTTTTGAACTCTTCCATAGCTTGTGAGGAGTTTTCCTTATCTGAGGAGGGTCCGGATGCTTGTTTGTTCTCCTCCTATCTTTGCTTGGTTGTCTGGATTTTCTCTGTGTAAAAGTTGTGGAGTGTTAAAGACTTCTTTTTCTTGTTGTTAATCTTTCTCTTCTGAACTTCCTGATTCTGGCTAGCCAATTGTTAGCCCAGCAGCTTCTCAGGTTTATCCTGGCACTCAGGGTCTGTCCTTGGTCAAGCCCCATGGTGGATCCCCTTGCTTGATCATCTGCTGGAGGTTTCTTTACAAGTCTCAGGGCGCTGCTTCCACAGTCGTATACCCACCTGCACTGGTTCCCCACTCAGGGTTTCAGAGCTTTAGCTCGTGGTTGTGTCTGCCTCCATCCACGCCTCTGCCTGTGCCTGTGCTCTGAGCCTGTGCTCTGCGTACTGTGTCCGTTCTCGGCGCCCTGCTCACGCGCTCAAATTTTGTGTGCGTTCGTTAGCTTTTTGGGGTCCTAAATCTTGCTGCTCTCAGGTACAGGCCCCGGAGCTGCCAGTGACTCGATGGGTGCCCCAAACTTGCTCTATTCCTTTTTAGCTGCCTTCGGCGCTATAGGTGTTGTGTGTGGAGGGTGTGGGGTGGGGTGGTTGCTCAGCCCGTGATTTAGTGAGAGCTGTTTCACCCCTTTATTGCATGGAAATGCCTCGATTCCACGTACCTTCCATGCTGTGCCCTGTTGTGGGGTTCCTCCATTCATCTGGACTTGTTTTTATGTCCCCTTGAGGAGTTTTGTGTGTTTTGGTCAGGAGAGGTTAAGAGCTGCTTCTTACTCTGCCGCCATCTTAACCTGGAACCTTGCTTAAAGTTTTAAATGAATATTGCTTATTATTTTCAGGAAAGGCTCTTTTATTCCTATACTTTCTAGTGTTTTGAAGAGGAATGGGTGCTATATTTTGTCAAAGGTTTTGTCTGCCTCTACAGAGTAGGATTTAAAAAAAATAGTGACTCAATTACAATCACTCTTTGCAAATAATATTATGGTATACTTAGAGAATCCTAGAGAACCAATTAAAAAAAAACTAGCTAACATAATTTACTACTTTACCAGAGTTGTAGAATAAGCATGCATAAATCATGGGTATTTCTATATATTACCAAAAAAATCCAGTAGGGAGAAAAAGAAAATATTCTACTTCTTATAATAGGAAACAGTATAAAATGTTTTTAAGTCTACCTGCTAAAACAAATCCAGGGATTATGTAAACACAAGTACAAAACAGTTTCCACACAAGTAAAGCAAGATCTAAATAATTAGAGAAATAGTAATTGCTCATTAGGGTAGGCTCAATCAATATAATAAAAATGGCAATTCTATCTAAATTACCATATTTACCACAGTGTATCAGTCTCTGTGTACAATGATCTTCTGGCTCTGCTCCTTTCACTCTGCAACAATTCCTGGAGTTCTTTCCAGTTCACATGGAATTCCTCCAGTTTATTATTCCTTTGAGCAAAATAGTATTCCATCAGCAACATATACCACAGTTTGTTCAGCCATTCCGCAATTGAAGAGCATACCCTTGCTTTCCAGTTTTTTGCCACCACAAAGAGCGCAGCTATAAATATTTTTGTGCAAGTCTCTTTATCTATGCTCTCTTTGGGGTACAATCCCAGCAATGGTATGGCTGGATCAAAGGGCAAGCATTCTTTTAGAGCTCTTTGGGCATAATTCCAAATTGCTATCCAGAATGGTTGGATCAGTTCACAACTCCACCAGCAGTGCATTAATGTCCCAATTTTGCCACATCCCCTCCAACATTCATTACTCTCCCCTACTATCATTTTAGTCAATTTGCTAGGTGTGAGGTGGTACCTCAGAGTTGTTTTGATTTGCACTTTTCTAAATATTAGAGATTTAGTACACTTTCTCATGTGTTTATTTAGAGTTTTGATTTCTTTATCTGAAAATTGCCTATTCATGTCCCTTGCCCATTCATCAACTGGGGAATGGCTTGATTTTTTATATAACTGATTTAGCTCCTTCTATATTTGAGTAATTAGACCTCTGTCAGAATTTTTCGTTATAAAGATTTTTTCCCAGTTTTTTGTTTCCCTTCTGATTTTGGTTGCTTTTCTTTTTACAAAAACTTTTTAATTTAATATAATCAAAATTATTTATTTTACATTTTGTAATCTTTTCTAACTCTTGCTTGTTTTTAAAATCTTTCCTTTCCCAGAGATATGACAAGTAAACTATTCTGTGTTCACCTAATTTACTTACAGTTTCCTTCTTTATATTCAAGTCTTTCACTCTTTCTGAATTTATCTTGGTGTAGGATGTGAGATGTTGATCTAGACCTAATCTCTCCCATATTTTTTCCAATTTTCCCTGCAGTTTTTGTCAAATAGTGGAGGATTTTTGTCCCAAAAGAACATTGTACACAGAGACTGATACACTGTGGTAAAATCAAATGTAATGGACATCTATACTAGCAGCAATGCAGTGACCCAAGAAAATTCTGATGGATTTATGGAAAAGAACACTACCCTCTTTCGGAAGAAGAACTATAGAAGTGGAAACACAGAAGAAAAACAACTGCTTGAACACTTGGGTTGATGAGGACATGATTGGGAATGTAGAGCCGAAAAGACCACACCAATGTAACTGTCAATAATATGTAAATATGTCTTGACGGACCACACATGTTAAAACCAGTGGAAATGCGAGTTAGCTACGGGGAGGCAAGGGGATTTGAGGGGGTGAAGGGTAAAATAAAAACATGAATTATATAACTATGGAAAATTTTTCTAAAAATAAAATGTTTAAAAAATTAAAAAATTTAAATTTACTTGATCTATTAAAAAATAAATCATCATATTTACTCAAAACCACACAAATCAATCTACCAAAAATTTATTTCATAGAGATAGATAAAATATTAATGCAGTTTGCCTAGAAGAACAGTTTAAGAATGTTGAGGGAATCAATGGGGAAAAAGTGAAGGAATAGTAACCTACCATTTATATATAGTTTTTAAACTATATATAAAATGATAATTTTCAAAACAATTTGGTACTGAATAGGAAATAGAGTGACAGATCAATGGAATAGATTAGATAAACAATACACAGTAGTAAATGACCACAACAATCAGGTCCTGGATAAACTCAAAAAATTAATGTTTTGCAGTAAGAACTCACCATTTGACAAAAGTTGTTGAGGGGAAAAATGAACACAATTTGATAGAGACTATGCATAAACCAACACTACACATTTTATACCATTGTAAACGTCACAATAGGTATATTATTTTGACTTAAGGGTAATATTTTAAGCATGTAAGGGAACATGGAAAATATTTATGATGAAAAAATAGATAGAAACAAAGAAAGACCAGAGTAATTAAAATGAATTATTTTGATTACATGGAATAAAATAAAAGTTTCACAGAAACAAAATAAATGTCACCAAATGTAAGGATGGATGATGGGACAAAAAGAGCCAGAAGAAGGCCATTGGTGACAGTTGGTGACAGTTGAGAGACCAGGGAGGATTCTGGGAAATTCTGTGGAGGAAAATCTGAGCTCGAATCTAGTCCTGAGAGCTCCCTGAGGTTCTTTCTTTGGACATTGAAACCCTGATTCCCTGGTCAAAGTCATCCCATCCCTTCTTACCCATCAAAACTTCAATCAACGAGTGAGATAAGTTTTGGGACTCCATTTTGGGAGCAATCTCTTAGGCTCCTTCTCCCATTACCAACCTTGCTGAGAGACCCTTTCTGGACTAACTTATAATTATAGAAAAGGATAGAAATAGAAACAGAAGGAGAAGGGACAAGCGGGGAGATTCTTAGGAGTGGGAACCCCAAAGGTTCCCACCCAAGTGATGGACCCCATAGAAATAGGGAAGAGGACACCCCAAAAATCCCTCTGCCCTTCACCCCTTTCACCGATCCCTATATTGATATTAATAAAAGCCATTCATTACTCAGATAGCATTCCAGAGTGCCTGAGAAATGAGGGGGAGGGGAATCACAGCTTGGTCTGGCTGCCTCCATCTTGAAGCCAGACCACCAGCTGTGAAGTTAACTGACCTTGGGGGAGGCTTGCATGTACCCCTCCCTCATTCAGAATTAGATTGGGGCACCCAATGCCTCATCTTATAGAGAAGCCTTGCCCCCAATTCTTCTGGAGTGGCACAACCATCCAGGTCACCCAGTTTTGGGGTGACACCCCTTGAAGTCTCAGCAGTGCATATTCAGCTCTGAGGGGAGAACTGGAAGAGAGTCTCCTATATAGACTTTCTCTCTCTCTCCCCCTTCTATCATAACATCAGTTTACTGGCTTTGTTTATTCTTATACAAACATATAAGGTAAAAAGGAAACTGAACTGTAGAAGGAATTAGGGCAAATTGTTAAGATAAATGCCCCATTTATTTGATAAGAGGAATTAAGACAAATTTATTTTTTAATGATCCCTTCCTAAAATGGTAATCAATAGTACACAGAGTTTTCAGAAGTAATCAAGTTATCAATAATCATATTCAAAAAAGTTAAATAGTCTAATAACAGAAATAGGCAATTTTCCAAGGAAGAAACAACTATAACAAGAAAAAATTAATGTTACAAGTCAGTAACCTATTATATTGGAAACGATAACAGTAACCTATTATATTGGAAAAGATAACAGAGGAAAAAAGCAAATATTGAAATTGCTGTGGTGAAGCAAGCAGACCTGTATGGAAGTGATACGACTCTGAATTGGTGTAGAAATCATTTTGGAATTGATTTTGGGGAGAAAGTTGGTATGGAAAGCATGTTTAAAAAAAGCTTAAGTGTGTAAAAATATTTTATCAACTCTCAATAGTCTATACTAGAAACAAAGGGAGTACTCACCAATTGGGGAATAGTAAACAAACAAAATAACACACACACACACACACACACACACACACACACACAGACATATATATATATATAATGGAATAGTATTGTGCCTTACGAAATTATAAAATGGGGGTTTCAAGAAACTCTATGAATTGAACAAAGTGATTAGAATTATGAAGACAATTTATATAAAGGCATGAGTACTATAGAGAAAAACAAGTTTGTAAGACTTCTGAATTCAGATGAATACGATGACAAGTACTATAGAGTGCTAAGGAGAAAACATGCCATAACATTCTGTCAGATGTTAAAATGCATATTTTGATATAAATTTTAAATGTGGCAAATATAGAAATGTACATAGACACGTATCTATGTGTATCTATGTATATGTGTGAACACAAAATATACTACTGTATATATAATGCATATATAATAGGTATATATGCATAAATTTAATAATATATATTTATATGTCTATACATTGTTGTGAATTTTTGGGGAAATACTGAAGGGGAAAGTAAACTATTTCTTATCTTTTAAAATTTATATCATTCCCAGGAACCTAGAATAGTATTGTACAGAATTCAAAATTTATGCACTGAATTATGCACTGAAAAATCTCTTCAATTAATTGAATAAAAATGGAGAAAGAACAAAAAATATATGAATTTGTATTAATAAGCAAACATTCATAGGGGGAGTAAATAGAAGGACTTTTCATCTATATATATTTTACATGCTTTTGTTTAATTGGTTTAAAGCTATATGATGATATTTTTTCATTATTTATTAGTTGGGAGGTATAGCAGTTCAAAAGTAGGAGATAATTTTGGGATACATGAGGACATGACTGATTTTGTAGTCCCAGGATAGTCTTGAGGAGAGATGTATGAGGGAGTCATACAGGACAGAAGGAACACAAAAAAGGATAGGGGATCAAAACACTTTCACTTTGCCTAGGACACTGAGGGTTGGAAAACACTTTCTTAATCCAAATCTTGTATATTATTGCTGATTATCATCCCAACCCAATGTCGAAACCATATAGCACTCTATCAAATTTTAAGTTCCAGAGTGAGTTTCTAATGTTCACATGAATTTCTATAGAATTTAGTTTTTAAGTCAGAGAGATGTCAATATGCATTGAAAACTGAGAAATCTGAATTTCTTCAATTTCATAAAAATACCATACTCTGCTTTTATGTTATAATATATCACATATATTTCCAATAGTTATGTGACTCTGTGTGATGTATACACATATGTGTATGCATATCTATATGTCTATATGTATACATATATTAATAGACATACATTGCATATATGTATGTACACAGACATTCTCTGAATGTATTTTTATATGCATTGTATATAAGATTTGGCAATAAATTTTATCTGCTTAAGAGAATGACACAAGATTCTTCTAATTCATATATTAATGGTAAGTATTGTCAAAGTCTATAATCAGTTGATTAGTTTGAAATTTATAGCAATTTTTTATTCATTAAAACAACAAATAATGCCTGTCTGCAGTTTATTTTATTATTTCTTCTGATCTTTAGCAAAATCTATAAATGTTAATCTGGCCTTGGCAAGTTTTTATGCCCATATTGTTATATCTTTTTAGATATTGAGCAATGCTTTTATGCTTATCAGGCAGTACACATGGTATGCATTTCTTCTGTTTGCTTGTGTTTTGCCAAATGCTCCATTTGACCAATGAGTCAACATGTAGTGTAACTGATGAACTGCAAGTGCATTCAATATATTTCTGGTAAAATCTTGGTCAGCACAAAGAGTCTATTAGAGTGCAAAAGCAAATATGACATAATGCTGAGTTCAGTCTCTTCCAGGCCTCAGCCTGTGAAAGCCTGAATTAAACCATAGGTAGAGGATCATTATATAGGCTTTAAAAACCAAACAACAGTTCTGTAGAATTTCACGATTTTGAAGAACATTGACTGATGAAAATAACCCTGAATTTCCTTAAGTCATTTTGAAATGTGGTTTTCTACATTTTTCCTCTAAGTAACATGCCCTATTATCTAATGGAAAAAGCTTGAGAATTACTCTTGTGTGTTAAAGAAATGAGTTGCAGCAGAATATTTCAACTATTATTCTTTTCCCAAAAAATCTTCATGCCACATTAATGTGGGGGTGGGTTAAGGGATAATGTCTTCTTTTAAAAATCATCTATTCTACTAATACTATACTTAGAAAAAAATGAAGTCTTACCTCATATCTTTTCTAAGCCAAAGATTCTGATTTTCCTTCGTATGTTCAGTATTTTCTTTCTTTTGTACTACTGTAAACATCTTCCCACTCAGGGCATTTACTTATACTTTTGATAGCACCTCTAGCTTCATCTTCTTAATATCCTTGTCATTTCAAAGCTGCAATCTGAGATGAGTATAAGTAACTGGGGAAAAAAGCACATTTAAGGTCATGCATGAAGGTACAAAGATCAAAATGTTTGAAAAGAATACTAAAGGAGAAAAAAATCAATTCTGAGTTATATAATTTAGCATTCAGACATGTGTTCACCTGTTATCTCAATTAAAGGAAAGGCAGCAGTGTTATTAAAATGATGCTTCTGTCTCCTTAGTAATGATGGTTCAACTAGCATTTCCAATAAAAATCACTATATTTGGTGATTTATTCCTTGGTACTTTTAAAAATTCTATCAGTCTAAGA
Source organism: Gracilinanus agilis (assembly GCF_016433145.1). Classification (NCBI taxonomy): domain Eukaryota; kingdom Metazoa; phylum Chordata; class Mammalia; order Didelphimorphia; family Didelphidae; genus Gracilinanus; species Gracilinanus agilis. The sequence continues at coordinate 187,097,580 of NC_058135.1, read as the reverse complement.
CTTGGTTTATGACTTGTCAGTCCTGTTGTAAATCCATGTCTCAAAATGTGATAAATATATTCATTAAATTGTTTTCTAGCTCTGGAGAAGTAGTGGGGAAAGCTTTTTACGTAGTTTCAACCTTTCTTTTTCAAATGAACTGCAGCTAAAAACTGACACATTTTAAAATTAAACTTTTTCACTCAGTTCTATTTCAGCCAATAACAAGCACCAGTAGCTTGAGTATTCCGAATTCAATGTAAAAAAGGTGAAAGATTATTTGTGAAAACCAGACACAGGTTACTTCAGAGAGAATATTTAACAAAATCTGTCATCTACCAGAATATGTGGCATCTGACAAGGAAAAGCAATGCAACATCCACTGTCTTTTTCCATACTTTATAACTGCCTTTTAAAATATTCCCTTTATTTCCACTATTGGTACTGTTATTTACCTACCTTAAAGTAGAGGAAAAGAAATGACATACTACCATTTGGATGCAAATTGGATGCAACAAATTCTTTTATGCCTATTTCTATAATCCACATATATTTTTGTAAATAGGTACTTATAGAACCAAAATTACATTGCTGCAATTTTTTACGAACCCAAAGTTTTGCAGATGGGATATCATCCTCCTTCAACATCTGAGTGATTTCTATTGTAGTCTGAGTTTCTATACATCCTCCAATAAAACCTCATCTATGATGAGCCAATATTCTACTGAGAAGTCTGTCCAAACTTATCTAGAAAGCACACATATAATCTATGATCACTGTCTATATTTAAGGCCTTTCCAACTATATAAAAGTTATCAGAGATCATTTTCTGGAGTATAACCTTCAAGGAAATGGGACCACTGAAGTGGTCTGAAAGAGGTTATATGTTTCACCAACCACATGACAATAACATAGACATAGAGGACTCTACTTAATTAGTCAATTGACAAGTATATATTGATCATCTACTCAGCAAATTAGTGGCCAAATGTTACTGCCCTATGCATATATAAAATCTTCAGAAGTCTGAATTATTAGTAGAAAAGTGACCAAGGTTTGGGGGTTAATATGGCCATATCCATGAATTTAATGAGAAGAGACATGAACTGGCATTATTAAATTATTTTATAATAGTCTAAATTTTGACTGCTATAATCACTATTGCTGTTATTCTAATTTAATGATGCTTCCAACAATAACAATGTTTTCCATTTCTTTGGCAGTTAAGTAGCTGTGTGTATACAGTGCTGGCCTAAATTCAGGAATCACTAAATGAAAATCTGGCTATGAATAGTTTATTGCAGTGTGACCCTTAGCAATTCACTTAATCCAGAGATTTGATAGGAGACTGAAAGTTGTCAATTTCCTTATTTATAAAATGAGAAGCATAATCTCACCTATGCCAAAAACGTTCTGTTTATCAAATGAAATATTTGTAAAACCCATAGCACAGTGCCTGACAAATGGTATATTCATGATAAATACATATGCCCTCCTCACATCCCTCATAAAACTTCGAAATGTTTAATACACTCTTTAACCTAGTACAATGTAAAACAAAAAATAAATAAATTGGAAGTTAGGAGAAATAAGTTTAAATCTAAATTTTGTCATTAAATGGTTGGTTATCTTGGGCTTGCCACACAATTTTATGGACATCAGTTTCTTTGCTCATGAAATGAGAGGTTTGGCTCCTTTTCAGGTATAGATTCCTATTCATTTTATCTAATGTTATTCCCTCAATAAGAATCTTAGGTAGATTATCCAGGAATAATGAACTTCATTTACAGGAAGAAATTCACATGCACTAATTTGGTTGTAACATGTAGAGATATGGGTAGAACTCAGGTTCATTGATTCTTATTATAATACACTTGCCAGTGTTCCATATTCCCAGGACACAAGGGTTAAGTACTAGTAGTGGTGGAGCCTAAGGAATTTTTCCATAGAGTCTTGGCCATCTGTATTTTTTAGACATGTCTCCCATACATGCAAATTCCCTATATGTACTCATCTCTAACCCAAATTGGGAAAAATCTAAAAACAATGATAGCAAAGACATTGGAATCTTCCATTAAGGTTTTTGATAATAGTGGGAGAAATGAGATGGAAATGTCATTTTGGATATCAAGATTAAGATTGTTGCATATGAAAAAGCTTTACTGAGTTTTTAAGGTTACAAAGTTGCTGAGGAAAGTTTGGAATTGGGCTAGCTCCCCTTCTCTCGAGAATTACTACCTATGAGGGAAAACCTGGATACCACTTTGGGGAACAGACTTATATTGTGGGTAAATGCCCATTGGGAGAAGTTTGGTAGAGAAATTGCTTGATTGAAATGAATATTTATTAGCCAGAAGTGATTACAAGCAAAAAGAAGAATTGATGATTTTTTTTCCTCTAGACAGATAGATTGTAGAATGAATATATTCCTGGAGTTGGAATCAGAAAGATCCAAGTTGGAATCTTATCTTATACACTTCCTAATTGTATGATGCTGGACAATTCACTTGACCTCTCACCCTCAGTTCACACAACTAGAAAATGGGGATAATTATTATACTTGTTCCACAGGACTTTGAGGACCTAATGAGATAAAATACAAAGCATTGTGCAAACATAAAGGTGCTTTACACATGCTATTATTGTTAACATTTTTCCCCACACTTTATTGCAATGAATTGCTCTATGTAAAGGTGATTATCTGGCTGCTAAATGACTGGCAGCTCCACAGCACAGCTTGTGGGGTTTGGGCACTCACTGGGGCCGTGTCAGTTCAAACCCACTACAGGCAAGAGCTTTGGGAGTCCTTCACACTGAGGGCCCAAGCCCAATAGCTCTCCTGGAGATGTCAACAGAATATCTTATCTGATATTAAATATGACTAAGATGATATGAAGCCAGTAGAGTTGCTATCTCAGGTAGTTATGGAATAATTCACAGGCTTGAATGTGTGGAAAGCCTATGAGAATTCACAACAGAAGGGAAACTCCCTCAACTGTCAACTGTGACAGAATGGAGGTTTTTTTCAGAAGTTGATGGTTTTAAATAGGAGGATTACTATAGCTTCTTGTTACAGCTAACTTCTTTAATTAACTAAGGAAGATATTAAAAGAGGATGTTGGGAACTTAGGAAAGATGGGGAAGGATAGAGGATTTAAGAAAATCTAATGCTAAATCTAGAAGAGTGGGAACTAGGCCATCCCCCTTTCAGGGAAAGCCTCTGGTGGAAGTTCCACACTCATCTTGGTTTCAGCTTCTGCTCACTAGCTTGTAGATAACTGAGCTAGTTAGGTCAGATGATGATAAGTGGCTGATGTTCTTTAAAGATGATTTGTAGAAGTTGATGGCAATATGCTCAATTATATAT
>NC_058135.1:186980987-187089258 GCF_016433145.1 Gracilinanus agilis | reverse complement strand
ATATATACATATATATATATATATATTTTAACTGGGCTTTTCCTGGAAAAAGACATAATCCCATGTGATTATGTCACATGGGATTATACCTTTCTAGATATATGAGTGAGTGTTTGTGTGTGGTATGCATGTACATGTGCATGTGTATATGTATACATATACATGTTGTAGGGGGCAGTGTTTGTAGTGTCAACAATCCTTTCCACTTTTCTTTAAAACTCTTACCTTCTGTTTTGGCGTCAATACTGTGTATTGGCTACAAGGCAGAAGAGTAGTAAGGGCTAGGCAATAGGGGTTAAGTGACTTGCCCAGGGTCACATAGCTAGGAAATGTCTGAGGCTAGATTTGAACCTAGGACCTCCCATCCTAGGCCTAACTCTCAATCCATTGAGCCACCCAGCTTCCCCCTAATCCTTCCTACTTCCAATCAACCAGCCTGAAGGAGTAGATTATCCATTAGACATGAAGTTGATATATATTAATATTTTTGACACTGTATCTCTCCAACAATAATGTTAAATATCATTGTGCTTAGAATTCTGGGCTTAATGTAAGGGAGACCTCAACTGAAAATAAAGTTTGACTCTTATTAGCCATATAATCTTTTACAAGGCATTAGCCTTTTCTTTCTTTTGCATCAGTCTCTAGGACTTCTATAGTAAATCAAAGAAGGATTATGAACTTCCTCTATTAATGATAATATTTTATCATGCAACTCATAGTGAAGAAAATTTCTCGAGTAAAGTAGATTGTATATTTCTTTGATTTATTAAAGCCTATTTTATACACATTTTGTTCCTTAAGCATTCTAAGTAAGTGTATAAATAATAGATGAATGAGTGAACTTGGAAATGAGATTCATTGAAATGTATAGTGATCTAACTTTAACTTTTAAAATCAACTTTTGGCACTGATGAGACCATTTAGAACAAATGACAAAATTCTTTCAGAGGCATGTGGATTGTACCCTTTGATTTCAGCTTGTATTAGAATCTAAGCTACAAGAGAATAACCTACTGAATATGCCCCATTTGAATGTGCTAGTGATATAGGTCACATACCTCAAAGCAGGAAATTTGAAATGTCTGCCAAGAAGTTTCTTTGCAGCAATATCAGCAGATTCCTCTATGTGTGTGGGTGTTGTAGGCTGCAGATACATCTGAGTATCTTATTTCTGCTAGGCTACGCATTTTCCTGATTCTACAGCCACTAAGGACAGCTGTTCTTAAAGCACATGGGAATTTTTTTTCTATTCCTGTGAAGCTAAGTTAGGTGTCTCCTATACAATGAAGTTTCAAAGTTGCTATGTCCTCAAATTGACAGGCTGATGAAATTTCCAAGTTGTCTATCAGGCAATGGCAATTGAAACGTTATAAAAAAAGGAGTGACAATGCTGACATGATGTCAGTGCTAAATTAGAGGATTAGAAAAGTGACAAGTGCCTGAAAATGATTAGAGGTGTTTGGGGATTCCTCACAATACAAAGGATTCAACTTGCCAAGGAAGCATTTCAAGGAGACTTTGCTCAAGTTGTTTCTTTTTTTAATTGTTCTACATAATGTTAGAGGTATCATAGCTTATATTTAGTAGCTGTATGACCTTAACAATGAGCAGCCTTAACATATAGCAGCCAACTAACTACAAAGAGTTTTATCTGTCATAAAAGGGTTAGAGTACATAAACAAGGAGATTCCTTGTTGCCCATATCATGAAGCACTAACTATACAATTTTAATAGCATGTAAATAAAATACTGGGATCTTAACCAACCCAAAAAATCATTATTTTTTTGTATGTGAAAATGAGATCTATCCTTTTAAGTCTTTTAGTTTCTTTTTTGCTTCTATGAAATAGATTTGAAAAAATGGGTGAACAATTGTATATTCAAGGGGAAGAAACATTAGATTTCTGGTACCGGAGGATACACCCCAGCAAAAATACCAAGAAAAGATTTGCATTCTCACATAACTTCTGTATCTTGAGTTTTATTTTGAAGCAATATAATTAACTTTCTATTCTTCTAAGGATAATATCTTTGGATAACCCAAAAAAACAAGGTAGAAAATGTGGCATAGAACTCAGAAAGTTTCTTCTCTAAGAATTGTTCACCCTTTTCTTCAGACTCCTTTTTTATTTCTGTGGATAATATCAATTCACTTTGTCAACTTTAAGTGGAATATAAGAAGAATGTGATATAATCAGTCCTGAGACTCACAACTTAGAATTTATCCATGATATTTTACTTCCCTTCATTCCCAATATTCAATTATTTAACAAATTTTATCAATTCTGCCTCTACATATTTTGTTTCCCTTTATCTCTACTCCCAAGCCCTCCACACTAGTTGTGGACCTCATCACCTTTTTAAAAATTAATTTGTTTGTTAACACCCTTTTCCCCTCTTTCCCCCAATGGAGAAGGCATCACTTGACAGAAATATATATGCATATATAAAGGTATTTCTTATTTCTAATTAATTTTAAAATTTTTATTTAGAATATATTTCCATGGTTACATGATTCATAATCCCCCTCCCCCATTCTCTCCTACCCTCTCCCAAAGCCGAAAGCACTTCCACTGGGTTATACATGTATCATTGTTCAAAATATACTTCTATGTTACTTGTATGTGGAGTAGAGTTATCCTTTAACATCAAAATCCTAATCATATCCCTACCACACTACTTCATCAAGCTTATCTTTTGAATGAATTTCTGGTTCCACAATTCTTTCTCTTGATGTGGATAGCATTCTTTCTCACAAGTTCCTCTGGATTGTCCTGGATCATTGATTTGCTGCTAGTAGAACATTCCATTATATTTGATTGTACCATATTGTATCAGTCTCTGTGTACAATGTAATTATAGTTGTGCTCCTTTCACTCTGCATCAATTCCTGGAAGTCATTCCAGTTCACATGCAATTCCTTCATTTCTTTATTCCTTTCAGCACAATAATATCCCATCACCAACATATACCATAATTTATTCATCCATTCCCCAACCGATGGACTCTCCCACATTTTCCATTTTTTTTGCCACCATAAAGAGTGAGACTATGAATATTTTTGTACAAGTCTTTTTCTTATTATCTCTTTGGGGTACAAACCCGGCAGTCTTTTAAAGCCCTTTGGGCATAGTTCCTAATTGCCTTCCAGAATAGTTCAATCAATTCACACCTCCATGAGCAGTATTACTGTCCCAATTTTTCCATATCTCCTCAAATATTTATCACTTTCCTTTGCTGACTTATTGGTCATTCTTCTAGGTGTGAGGTGGTACCTCAGAGTTATTTTAATTTGCATTTCTCTAATCAGGAGGTATTCAGAACACTTTTTCCTGTGTTTGTTGATAATTTTGATTTGATCATGTGAAAACAGACTTTTCATCTACCTTGACTATTTGTTAATTGGGGAATGGCTGGATTTTTTGTAAATTTGACTTATTTCCTTATATATTTGGAAAATTAAACATTTTTCAGAGAGTTTTGTTATAAAAATGTTATCCGAGTTTGTTGCTTTCCTTCTCATTTTGATTGCATTGGTTTTGTTTGTACAAAACCTTCTTGATATAATCAAAGTCATTCATTATACATTTTTCAATGTTCTCTATCTCTTGCTTGGTCTTAAATTCCTTCCTTTCCACACAGATCTGACAGATATACTAATTTATGTTCACCTAATGTATTTATGATTTCACTCTTCATATTTTTTAAGTCATTTACCCATTTTGAATTTATCTTGGTATAGGGTGTAAAATGTTGATCTAAAACTAATCTTTCCCATACTGTTTTCCAAATTTCCCAGCAGTTTTTGTCAAATAATGTGTTTTTGTCCCAAAAGCTGGGGTCTTCAGGTTTGCTGAACACCAGCTTAGAGAGGTAATTTACCCCTAGTATATTCCATCGATCCACCCTTCTGTAACCAGTACCATATTGCTCTGATGACCACTGTTTCATAGTATTGTTTAAGATCTGGTGCTGCTAGGCCCCCATCTTTCACTTTTTTTTCATTATTTCCCTTGATGTTCTTGATCTTTTGTTATTCCAGATGAACTTTGTCATATTTTTTTCTAATTCTATAAAAAAGTTTTTGGTAGTTTGATAGATATGGCACTGAGTAATTATATTAATTTGGGTAGCACTGTCATTTTGATTATATTGTATTTTAATTTATTTTTATTACCTTTAAATTTCCATTCATTAATTAATTTCTTATTTATTGTTTATTTATTTATCTGTTATTGTTTTGTTTGTTATTATTAAATTATATTTATTATATTAGCTCATCCAGGAATAATTAATGTTTTTCCCAGTTGTTTATATCTAGTTTAATTGTGGAAAATGTGTTTTGTAGTTGTGTTCATATAATTCCTGTTTTTTTTTCTTGACAGATGGATTCCTAAATATTTTATATTGTCTAGAACAGTCATGAGCAAACGATGGCCCACAGGCCAGATGCAGCACCCTGAAATGTTCTATCCAGCCCCCATGATATTATTACTAATCTGACGAATACAATGAATAGGATTCAATACAATGAAACTTCAAAAGATTTGCCTTAGAAACAGACTAACAGATGAGCATTTCCATTCCTTTGGCACCCTCTTTAAAAAGTTCGCCCATTACTGGTTTAGAGGGATTTTAAATAGAGTTTCTCTTTATAACTCCTGCTGCTGAGTTTTGCTGGAAATATATGGAAATTCTGATTACGTGGGTTTATTTTGTTTGTTAACAACTTTATTAAAGTTGTTAATTATTTTCATTAGCCTTTTAGTTGATTTTTGGGGGTACTTTAAATATACCATAATATCATCTTCAAAGAGTGAAAGTTTAGTCTCCTTATTGCATTCTTTAATTCTTTCAAATTTCTTTTTCTTCTGTAATTGCTTCTGCCAGCATTTCTAGTACAACATTGAATAAAAAAGGTTATAATGGGCAACCTTGCTTCACTCCTGAAATTTTTGGGAAGGCTTCTAACGTGTCCCCATTACAGATGATACGTGCTGATGGTTTTAAATATATACTGTTTATTATTTTGAGGAATGGCCCTTCTATTCCTATACTTGCTAGTGTTTTCAATAAGAATGGGTGTTGTATTTTGTCAAAGGCTTTTTCTGTATCTATTGAGATAACCATGTGATTTTTGTTGGTTTGATTATTGATATGGTAAATTATATGGATGGTTTTCCTAATATTAAACCATCCTTGTATTCCTGGTATGAATCCCACCTGATCATAGTAGATAATCCTCATGATCCCTTGTTTGGAGCATTTTTGCTAGTATTATATTTAAGATTTTTGCCTCTATATTCATTAAGGAGATTGGTCTGTAATTTTCTTTCTCAGTTTTTGGTCTACCTAGCTTTGGAATCAGTACCATATTTGTGTCATAAAAGGAATTTAGTAAAATTCCTTCTTTGCTTACTTTGTCAAATAATTTGTATAGTATTTGGATTAGTTGTTCTTTAAATGTTTGATAGAATTCTCTTGTGAATCCATCTGGCCCTGATGATTTTTTAAGAAGTCTTTTGATGGCCTGTTCAATTTCTTTTTCTGAGATGGGATTGTTTAAGAATTCTATTTCCTTTTTTGTTAATCTGGGTAATTTATATATTTTTTGTAAATATTCACCAATTTCACCAAGTCTGTCATATTTATTTTCATATAATTACACAAAGTATTTCTTAATAATTGCCTTAATTTCCTCTTCATTAGAGGTAAGATTGTCCCTTTCATCTTTGATACTGTGAATTTGATTTTCTTCTTTCTTTTTTATTAAATTGAATAGTATCTTATGTATTTTATTTGTTTTTCAAAATACCAGCTCATTGTCTATTTATTAGTTCAATAGTTCTTTTACTTTCAATTTGATTAATTTCTCCTTTAATTTTTCAGATTTCCAATTTAGTTTTTATCTAGGGATTTTTAATTTGTTCTTTTTTCTAAAATTTTTAAGTTGCAAGCCCAATTCATTGATCTCTGCCCTCTCTATTTTCTTGGCATAGGCACTCAGTGATATAAATTTTCCCCTGAATTCTGCTTTGGCTGTATCCTATAGATTTTGATATATATTGTCTCCTCAATACCACTCTCTTTAATGAAGTCTATAATTGTTTCTATCATTTCTTCTTTGGCCCTCCTGTTTTGAAGAATTAGATGATTGAATTTCCAATTAATTTTAAATTTGCTTTTCCATGGACCCTTGTTAATTATAATTTTTATCGCATTATGTATGATCTGAAAAAGTGGTATTTATTATTTCACCTTTTCTGCATTTGTTTGCAATATTTCTATGACCTAGTACATGGTCGATCTTTGTATATGTACCATGTATTGCTGAAAAGAAGCAATATATATTTTTATCCCTGTTCAGTTTTCTCCAGATGTCTATTAACTAATTTTTCTAGCATTTCATTTACTTCTCTTCTTTCTAATTTATTTCTTGCTTTGATTCATCTAATTCTGAGAGGGGAAGGTTAAGATCCCCCACTAGTATGGTCTTACTATTGTAAATACTTTTGCAAGGAGCCATTTTGGGATAGGGTAGTTGCCAATTACTGAGGTTGGAATGCAGAATGCAGGGGTGGCATGAGCTGGCATGAGACCAAAAAGTCTGTTGAGATGAACATATAAATTATTTTACTTTAGAAAATTCAAAATATATTCTGTTCCAGCCTTTTACTTTGAATTTGTGTGTGTCATCTGGCCTCAAATGTGTTTCTTGTAAACAACATGTGGTAGGGTTCTGTTTTTTAATCCACTTTGCTATCTGTTTCTGTTTAATTGGTGAGATCATACCATTCACATTAAGTGTTATGATTACACACTGTGTATTGCCTTCCATCATATTATCCCCTTTGCATCCTGCTCTATTCCTTTTCACTCTATTCCTCCTCACCAGTATTTTGCTTTTTGTCATCTGCTCAGTTCCCCCTCCTTTCAATTACCTCCTGCTTCCCTTGACTTGTTCCCCTTCTACTTCTCTTTAGAACAAGGTAGAATGCTATGCCCCACTGAATAAATCATGTTTTTCCCTCTCTGAACCAGTTACAAAGAGAGTAAAGTTTAAGCATTGCCCATCACCACCCTTATCCTCCCCTCTCTTTATTGATTTTTCTCATCTCATTATGCTATATAACTTACTTCATTCTTTCCCTCCCTTCCCTTTTCTCTCAGTTCAACTCTCTAAGCCCTTGATTGATTTTTTTATACATGTCATTCATATGTATAATACATATGTATTATAAAGGTTAATTTAGTAGTTTGACTTAAATTACATGTAATAGCATGGTCACAAAGTTATCATATCTAAAGTCAGAAGTTTATTTACCAAATTAGAGGGGAAACAATAAAGTAGAGAAATGTGAAAGAGGTTAGAAAAAATACTGGTCCTCAGCTAGGAGGGCAAGTAGTGAGTAACTATGAGGCCTCCTCCAAGATGGAAACTAATTGCTTAGGAAAGTAGGAAAGAAGTCAGCCCTTTTCACTCACCCAAGGAAGTAGTCTAGAAATCAGAATCTAATTCACACCATAGTCTCCAGTGAAATTTCCTTGAAGACTGTCTCCAGGAGAAATTCTCCGTGAGACTCAACTTCATGAGATTGGCCTAGCCCAAGGATTTCATGGATTTTATGGTGGTTTCCTGTTCCTGCCCTTTTTCACAGGGACCAATCACAGTTTCCAAAGGGCAGTGTCTGTGGAAATGACTTGTCACCTCTAATGGTGTTAACTCTCCTCCTAGGATACACGTGTTTCTGAGTTGTCACTCAGTTTGGATTCACACATTTGAGTTATCACTTAGTGATAACTCAGTTATTTAGACCACAATATAATAAAAATACATTCAATGATTGCTAAACTGTGTGATAACTCAGAATAAGGTTAAGTAGGGGGTGTCTTCCTTTTGGAGGAATAATCCCTCCCTGAAAGTGTATACTCATTTTTGCTGGATAGATGACTTTTGGTTGCAAACTCAAATCTTTTGCCCTTCTGATAATCATATTCCATACCTTCCAATCCTTTAATGTAGAAGCAGCTAAGTCCTGAATGATCCTGATTGTAGCTCCATGGTATTTGAATACTTTTTTTCTGACTGCTTGAAGTACTTTTTCCTTGGTTTGGTGGTTCTTGAATTTGACTATTGCATTCTTCAAAGTTGTCAATTGAGGATTTCTTTCTGCAGGCAATCTATGAATTATTTTAATTTCTATTTTATTTATTTTTTGAGGATCTCTCTGCAATTATCTTTGATAATTTCTTGTAATATGATTACCAAGTTTTTTTCTTCATCATGGCTATCAAATAATTCAATAATTCTCAGACTTTTTCTCCTATATTTATTTTCTAGGTCTGTTGTTTTTTCAATGAGATATTTCATTATTTCCTTTGTTTTTTTTTCATTCCTTTGATTCTACTTTATTATTTCTTGATTTCTCAGATAAATCATATTATATTTACTCTTTATTTATTTTTCATAGGCTTTTGTATGTAAACATTTTTCCACCCCAGTAGTCTGAATGTTCTTTGAGGACAAGTAGGGTTTTGGTTTTGTCTTTTCATTTCAAGAGCTTAGCACCATGTTTAAAGCTTTTAAGAAATGCTTATTAAATTGATTTGAAGTTGGCCAATCCCTCTGAAAGTCTCATAGTCATGTCATTAAAATGGAGATTAGCATATGCCCAGATTAGAGTCTTTGCTGGCTGTGTCATAGGAAAGAAATTATATCTTCACTAGATATTCACATCTTAAATTATGATTGGTAACATATTGTCATGATGAAATATAACTACAGAAATTAAGTTTATGTTTACAAAATTGTTCTCATTTATAGGTTATATTCTACAGTCCTTCTTCAAACATAGATTATCCTTCAAGAGTACTACACTAGTGTGGTAAATTTCATAATTTATATGAGAAAAGTCTTAAATGGAATATCATATTGGAAGTCAACTTCACAATTGTATTGTAGTGAGTATTCCTTCGACATGTAGTAGATTTGAATAGACACCTGTTATCATACCTTCAAACTCTCAATTTCTAAAATTCACATTTTTAAAATTAAAATTAGGAAGAAAAAGTTTAATAAAAATTTATCTTTGAGGTTCAAAGAAGGAATGTCAGTAATTTAAAAGGCATTTACATATAGTATTATCTTTTGCACAATAAAATAGGTATTTAATTTTAATTTTCATAAATATAATCCAAATGCCTTCAATACTAAGTTTATTATGTCACTATTCCTTAGTTTATTAGAAGGAAAATTATTTCAATTCCTTAAATAGAAACATTAATAAAATATTCCTTGACTGTATTTCAAAACAAAATTTCTCCCTTAAACAAGCATTATATACTTTCATTACTAGTTTTTATTTTTTATAAATATTTTTCTGGTTCCAATATGATATTCCATTTAAGACTTTTCTCATATAAATTATGAAATTTACCACACTAGTGTAGTACTCTCTTTGAATTACAAAAACAGAAACATCTATAAATGGAATAAATATAAATAGTAGGTAAAATCTTAACCATAGCTTGGCAAGTCAAATACTTCCCCACACTCTTAATGAAACCATGGAGTATAACAATATATGTATTTTAGTTCCTTGAATATGGAATGTCAATTGGTAAATCAGTGCAAGAGGAAAATCATGTGAAAATCTAAAATTTATTTTTTTCCAAATTGTCTTCATAGAAGAAATATTGATAAAAAGAAAAATAACTTCTATCAAAATTGTGAAACTAACTCTAGATATACATCATATATCATTATCATCATTTTTGGTCAGAACAGGTAGAATAGAATTATTTTAAAATAAATTTTCATTAAATAATAATATTCATTCTATATAATCTTAAATTGGTGGCAGGGACCAGCTTATAAAATAACTGGAAAAATTTGCAGTGAGTAGTGATATTGAAGGAAAATAAAAATAATTTTTACCTTTAGTTTTTCTTTCTGTATTTCCTGATAAGTAGATGGCAGTTAGAGTTAGTTCGTGTTGGTTATTTACCTTAAAAAAAAAGAATTGCCTATAAATCCAACTCTAACTTCTGATCTGCTGCATGTTTACATTGCCTTAGGATTAAGTATTTTTTAGGGTAACTTCTGTTAGTCATGAAGGTTGTTGGTCAACTACATATAGTAACAGACACATTTGTACATGAATAGATTAGATTACTTCAAAGAAACATGGTCTTGTTTTGTTTATTTAAACCTACTGTTATTGTTAATGATAGCAATTTATCCTTATTTTTTAAAGCCAATACTTTAAGTCTTTCTTTTTTCCTATTTCCTTATCCTTCTCCTTTCCCTCCCTTTTCCCCTTCTCTCACTCCACTCCTGTCTATCTTTTTCTTTCCCTTTGTGTCTCTCTGTATCTCTCTCCATTTCTCTGTCTTTGCTCACCATGTCTCACGAGATGGAAGAAAAAAAATAAAATATATTTCTCATAACACAAGGTATGGAAATATTTTAAGATGATTCTCAGTAAAATTTAAAGAAGTAAAATTTCACCTAATTGGAATTTGGGAAAGCTTTTTTTTTTTTTTTTAAAGCTTTTTTTTTTTATTTTTTAAACCCTTAACTTCTGTGTATTGATTTATAGGTGGAAGAGTGGTAAGGGTAGGCAATGGGGGTCAAGTGACTTGCCCAGGGTCACACAGCTGGGAAGTGTCTGAGGCTGGATTTGAACCTAGGACCTCCTGGTCTCTAGGCCTGGCTCTCAATCCACTGAGCTACCCAGCTGCCCTGGGAAAGCTTTTGAGTAAGGGTGATGAAAAACTCAGCTTTAAAGGGAAGTACAGATGAGGGGGTATTTTAATCACAATTTGTGGTCATGAGGAGTCTAAGTTAAGAGGCAAAAGATAATGAATAAAGTATGATGAATGGTTAGTCAGATTGAATGCAGTATAAAAAGTGTAGATTATTCAAATTAACCAATAGTTATAATCATTTCTCCAACCAGAAAGGTTGGGATTAAAATTCTGTAAACTAGGCTTTAATAATGTGTGAACTAATAATGAGCAAAAGTGTTGACTCATTTTTGGAGGGGAAAAGAAATTAGAAACCAAATTGCCAACATTAACAGTATTATGGAGAAAGCAAGAAAGTTCCAGAAAAATAAATTTACTTCTGCTTCATCAACTTCAATAATGCATTTTACTACATCAATCACAAAATCTGGCAAGCCTTCAAAGCAATTGGAATATCAGATTATCTTGACTCCTGAGGAACGTATATGCAGAACAAGTAGCAAAGTTAGATCAAAGAACTGATTGGTTAAAAATTGGAAAATATGACAGGGTTATATATTGTCACCTTATTTATGTAACTTATATTAAGTTTACATCCTGTGAAATACCACTCAAATGAAGTAAAATTTTAGTTTTCCAAGAAAAGAGATCAACAATCTGAGATATGCATATAATTCTGCTTGCAGAAAGAACTTAGAAGTCTTTTATGAAAGTAAAGGAGGAGAGAGGAAAATTTAGCTTGAAACTTGACACCAAATACCTAAAATCATAGCAACTAGTCCCATAACTTCCTGGCAAAGAGAGGGAGAAGAAATGGAAGCTGTGTCAGATGTCATTTTCTTGGGTTAAAAGTTCACTGCAGATGGCAACTACAACCATGCAATGAAAGTAAGCTCATTCCTTAGAAGGAAAGCTCTAGCAAATCTGAATAGCTTACTAAAAAGTAGAGGCATCACCTTGCTGACAGCAGTCCGTATAATCAAAGACATAGTTTTTTTTTTTCCAGGAATAATGTGCAACCGTAAGAATTTGACTATAAGGGAAGCTGAGTACCACAGAATTGAAACTTTAAATTTGGATTTTTGAAAGTTCCTTCAACAGCATAGAGGTCAAATAAGTTAATATTTAAAGAATTTAATTCAGAGATTTCATTGGAAGGAAAAACACAGAAGCTGAAGCTGAAGTATTTTGACCTCAAGTGAAAAAATGAAACTCATTGGAAAAGATCTTGATGTTGGGAAAGACTGAAGGCAAAAGGAGAATGGGACAACCAAGAATGAGATGGAGAGATAGTATCATGGAAGCAATGAATATTAACTTGGACAGACTTATGGAAATAATCAAGGTTAGATGGGGAAGCCATGCTATAGTCCATGGGCATGAATGAACAATTAAAGAACACCACCACAATTATGCAAAATAAAGTAAATGATTTTTTTTAAGAATTTTGAGGACTTCTACTTCTGGAGACCAAGATGGCAGAATAAGGAACATTCTGAGATTGACCAAACCCTCTTCCAAACAACCACCTAAAATAAGGTATCAAAAAAAACTTTAGAGCAGAAGAATGAATAAAAGACAGAGTCCAGTAGTGTGGAAGTCAAAGAAAAGGTAGAGGAACAGGATGAAGGACTCATCTCTCTGGGGCAAGAGGAGAGAGCAATGTGACCTGAATCATAAGGAGCAATCCAGCATATGCTGAGGAGAGGCCCTATGCAAACATACTCTGAGGAACATGAGGAAAAACGAATGTAAATGTGGGAGAACCCTCCGTGGAAGGAGTAGCCTGATACTCATGATATCAGGGGAAGTAGGCAACTGAGGAGGGGAATGCTGCCATATCTAGTATACATGCCACTGGGGAGACCCAGGAACAATAGTCCCTCAACTTAAGAAATGGAGCTGAACTTCAACTTTTAGGCAAGGTCGTGAAAAAGTTCCCACTCTCTAATTAGCAAAAGAGGGAAAAAAAAGCTTGAACCTAGAAATATATTTTCATCAACACAGAAGACAAAATGCAAGTTCTGAAGAGAACAACGATGACAGAATGGAAATGTCTAAAATCTCAAGGGTAAATGTGGATTTCAGGCCCATGAACTTTTGTAAGAGCTCTAAAATATGATAGCAAAACAAATAAGAGAGTGGAAAAAAACATTTCAGTGAGAAATAAGAGACTTAAAAAAATAAAAAAAATGACTTTCTAAAATTTAAAATTGAACAAATAAAAGTTAATTATTCCATAAAAGAATAAAAAAATAAAACCAATTCAAAGAATGAAAAAAATAGGAGGGAAATAAGAAAAATCTCACTGAAAAACAACTGATTTGGAAAATAGATCCAGGAGAGAGAACATTAAAATCCTGAAAGTCATCCTGAAATTCATGATCAAAAAAAGATTCTGGCTACAATATCACAAGAAATTATCAGCAAAAACAACCCTCATGTTCTTTAACAACAGAGGAAAATAGAAATTGAAAGGTGATCACTTCCTGAAAACAGTTGAAATTTTTAAATCTTAGGAAGATTATACCGAATTTTCAGGACTCTCAGGCCAAGGAGAAATTTTTTCAAAAGTCCATAAAAACTATTCCAATATTATAGAGCTACAGTCAGGATTACACAGGACCTAGAAACATCACATTAAAGGACCAGAAGAAATAGAATATGATTTTCTACAACACAAAGAATCTAGGACTATAACCAAGAATTATCTACACAGAAAAAAACTAAGCAAAATACTCCAGGGGAAGAAATGCACATTTAATGAAATAAAACAACTTCCAGATATTCTTCATGAAATGACCATAGTTCAAAAGAAAATTCAGTGATCAAATTGAATGCTCAAGAGAAACTAAAAAGATGGGATAAAAAGAAAAAAAAAACCAAGGAACTCAATGCGGTTAAACTGATTGTGTTCCTGCATGAGAAAGTGACAACTAGGATACTTTTATATCTATAACACAAGAAATAGCAAAATTAATCAAGGGAAACAAAGGGCTTAAACTGTATGTAGTCCTACAAAAGTGATTACTAAGATATTTAAGAAATCTATGAAACAATACTTGAAGTGCTCAAGATATTTAAAGTAATCAAGGGAAACATTGAAAGTAAATAGTTTGTATTACTCTATAAGGTGATAATTAAATACGTAGGACATGAGGTCTCTAAAATGTTTAGAATACTTAAACAATCAGAAGAAAAATAACTTTATCAATATTAAGCCAGTGAATAGTAGAATATATGCATAGAAAATGGAGAGTAAATTGAATATAATGGAATTATCTCCTAAAAAGAGCAATACAAAATAAATAAGAAAGAGGAATATGCTAGGAAGAGAGAAAGGAGAAAGAGTTATTTGGTAAATTATATATAAAGAGGCACGTAAGAATTAATTCAATGGAAGGAAAGATGAATGGTGTGCTTGAACCTTATTCTCATCAAAATTGGAGCAAAGTGGAAATAACATTTAAACTCAGTTAACTAGAGAAACCTATCTTACCTGACAAAGAATTAAGGAGGTGAAAGGGTGATGGACAAAAGAAAGGGCAGGCAATAGTCAGAAGCAAATAAATTTGGGATAGGAGAAGAAGAAAGGTATTGATGGTAAAAGTAAGATGGAAGAGACCTCACAGTAATCACAACTATGAATGTGAATGGAATGAATTCACCTTTAAAACAGAAGAGGATAGAGAAGGTATTTAAAATCAGAATCCCACAACAAGCTGATTCTAAGAAACATATTTAAAGCAAGGGAAACATAAGGAATAAAGATAAAGGGCTGGATCAGAATCTATTATGCTTCAGCTAAAGTTAAAAGAATAGTGTTGCAATTATGAACTCAAACAAAGCAAAAATTTTAAATTGTCTAATTAAAAGAGATAAGAATCTTATCTTGTTAAAAAAGTACTAGAAACAATTAAAATCAATATAAAAATATATGTACCAAATGGCATTGCATCTAAATTCCTAGTCAAGAAGATACATGATTTACTAGAGGAAATAGACAAAAAACTTTTTTTTTTAGAAAGGAACATTATTAGATAAATTATTAGGTATTAGAAAAGTCATAGCAAAGTAAAAGTAACAAGAAAGAAATTAAAGAGATGAATTAGGGCAGAGAAGTCTCACAATCACATATTGAAAAGCTTAAATATTAAATGCAAACCTTTTCAGAATGAAATGCTCTAAAATTATATTCGACAGAGAGCTATAGGGAAAAAAGACTAAAAATTAATTGAAAACTAAATAAAGTTTATCATGAAGAATAAATTAAAGAGCAGCTGGGTGGCTCAGGGGGCTGAGAGTCAGGCTTAGAGACAGGAGGTCCTACCTTCAAATCTGGCCTTGAACACCTTCTAACTGTATGTCTCTGGGCAAATCACTTAACGTCTATCATCTAACCCTTACCACTCTTCTGCTTTGGAATCAATACAGAGTATTGATTCTAAGACAAAAGATAAGGTTTAAAATAGTGATTCCCAAAGTGGACGCTACTGCCCCCTAGTGGGTGTTGCAGCAGTTCAGGAGAGCAGTGATGGCCACAGGTGCATTTATCTTTCCTATTAATTGCTATTAGGGGTGGTACGTCAAAAAAGTTTGGGAACCACTGGAAAGAAAAGAATGAATGTATCAGAGGACAAATCATATAAATAATCAATAATTTCATTAAAAAAATTATATCAAGGATACGATACAATAAAATTTTGAGCATGGAGCCAAAGCAGTAATTAGGGGAAAATTTATCCCTTAATTTATCAGCAAAAATGAGAAAGAGCACATGAATGAATTGAAGATACAATTTTATGAAAATAAAGAAAATCTTCAAAAAGAAGTTAAAAATGCTCAATTAAACACCAAATTAGAAATCCTTAAAATCAAAGCAGAGAATAAAACTAAAATTTAGAAAACCATTTAACTAAAAATTAAGATGATAAAGTGGTTTTCTGAGAAAAAAAATGTTAAAAATAAATTATTGGTTAATTTAATAAAAAAGTGATAAGAAAACCAAATTAGAAGTATCAAAAATGAAAAAGGACAAATATACAACCAGGGAAGAGGAAATTAAAGCAAAAATCAGGAGTTATTTTGCCCAATTATAGGAAGAAATGTGACAGTCTCAATGAAAATGATGAATATTTTAAAAATATATAAAACAAGTATCCCATGAAAACACTAATAAAGTCTATATCAGACTACCACTTTTGCTGGCATTATTTTAGGGGGTTAGATCAGTTATAGATTGTAGCTATAATAGCCTATTAATAGATTAGAAACAGAATTGTTGGGGTTGGTGTTTGAGAGTTGGGTGGACCAGTAGTTGAAGAGATTTGATTAGAGATAAATCTTCTATAAACACCTATTTCTTTGTATTTACTTCTATAGGAACAGTGATAGGAAAAGGAAATTGAAGGTATTGAATTTGGAAAGGCTTATGAAATGTAGTTCCCTAATTCTAAATTTATCTTAACTAAAACCAACCCCAAATCTGTCCCACAAGAGACTTGCTCTCCCCTTGACAAAAGTCAAGGTTGACTTAGCTACTCTTACTGACTAATCTAATCCCCAAAATTTAACTATCTTAAACTAAAATATAAATTTAATCAACAGAAAGAAATAAGTCAGATTTCTTTCCTGCTGCTCAGATGACAATTTAATTGGTCAGGACATCACTGACTTCTCCACTTAGCCTTTGCTTTCTCCTGCCACCACTGGCAAAAAAAGAGGTACTGGAGTACCATTATTCTTTTATCTGCTAGGATGTTTTTCAAAAGATAAATTCACCAGATCGTCACCAAATCTCAGAGCTAGCTCTTTGGACAACCTTCCTCGATTCAGACAGTCCAAAGAGTGATCATTGGTTCAACTCTTCCCATCATTCCTCTTTAAGATTCCACTCTGACTTAAAGAAATCCAACTCACTCAACTTCTCTCTTTTATCCATCTGTTTCCAAAATATCAAGAAATTTTGTTATTTGCTTACCTAATTATCAAACAACCTACGACACTGGAGAAGGGAGAAAATCTGCATCATAAAATATCTAAAAAATTGTTAAAATATTTCTACATTCAATTGAATAAAAAAATTAAATTTAAATTTAAGATTAAATTTAAAAATAAAAAATATATATCTAAGTTTCCCAGTTTAACTGAAGAGAAGGCAGAATACTTTACCTCTTCTCAAAAAAGATATTGAATCAGACATCAATTAATTCACTAAGAAAAGTTCTAATACCTGAAAGATCACAGATTAATTCTACTAAACCTTCAAAGAAGAATGAACTCCAGTACTGTATAAACTATTTGGAAAAAGAAATGACAGAGGAACTCAACTAAAGTCCTTTTCTGAGACAAATATGCTCTTGATACCTGAACTAGGAAGGGGGAGAAAAAAAGAGAAAAAAACCTATAGAACCATCTCTTTAATGAAATTGGTGTAAAAATTTTTAATTAAATATCATTCATATTTTAGTAATATTTTATAAGGGTCATACCCTAGTAGCTAGTAGGTTTTATTTCAAGAATTCAGAAATGGTTCAATGTTAGTAAAAATATTTTCATAATTGACCTTATCAATAACAAAACCACTAGAAAACATATGATTATTAAAATAGATAAAGAAAAACTTTTTTACAAATTCAACAAGCATTCTTTTTAAAAACATGAGAAACCATTGGAATATTAAAGGATCTGACAAAGTTATTGCCTACATGAATTTTTCTTTTCTGTAAGTGTCAGGGATCTTTTTTCATATTGTAAGAAACATATACTATATATTGGCATGATATACCATATATTTCCTATATCATATTACTTGCCATTTTGGAGGGAGGGAATGAGAGAACATGGATTGTAAAATGTCAAAAAACATTTTTTAAAAATCTTATTGACATTTATCTAAATAGTTTAATTTTTAAAATAATAATATTAGATGGATATTAGATATTGATTATGAATTACAAAAAAATTGATTGTTTTAGCATAAAAAGAGTCAGAGAATGGGATTAGATGACTTCTGGTAAGGTTACTTTAATCTTCAACATTTTATAAATTAGGGATTATCAGACACCCACTGGGATATCAACTTTATTAACCTCAAGTGTCAAATTATTACAATTTGGACCAGAGATTTCAAGTGAATAAAATGATAGGAAGGTACAAAATACAACACTCATTCCTAGGAAACACTAAAAAGTATGGTAATAGATGGGCCTTTCCTAAGAAAAGAAACAATATATATTTAAAAGCATCAGCAAGTACCATCTGCAATGGGGATAAGTTAGAAGCCTTCCAATAAGATTAGTAGTAAAGCGTGGATGCCCATTATCACCTCTCTTATTTAACATTGTACTAGAAATGATAGTGGTGGCAATTAGAGAAGAAAAATAAATTGAAGGGATTAAAGTAGACAATGAAGAGACTAAACTTTCACTCTTTGAAGATGATATTATGGTCTACTTAAAGAATATCAGAAAATCAAGTAAAAAGCTAATAGAAATAATTTAGAACTTTAACAAAATTTAGGCTACAAAATAAACCCACATAAACCATCAGCATTTCTATATATTACCATCACAACTCAGCAGCAAGAGTTAGAAAAAGAAATTCCATTTAAAATCACCCTAGACGATATGAAATATTTAAGAATCTATTTGCCCTGGCAAATACAGGAATTATATTAACACAACTACTTAACACTTTCCACACAATTAAAACTCGATATAAACAACTGGACAAACATCAATTGCTCATGGGTAGAATGAGCTAACATAATAAAAATTAAAATATTAGTCAAATTCATTTACTTTTTCAGTGCCATACCTATCAAACTAGCAAAAAAATTTATTGAATTAGAAAAAATTATAACAAAGTTGATTTGGAAGAAAAAAAGATCAAGAATATCAGGGGAACTAATGGAAAAAAATGTGAAGGATGGAGGCCTAGCAGTACCAAATCTTAAACTGTAGTATAACGTATAAAGATCATCAAAACAACATGGTACTGGCTAAGAGACAGAAGAGTGGATCAATGGAATAGACCGGGTAAATGACCTCAGCAAGGTAGTATAAGATAAACCCAAAGATTACAGCTTTTGGGACAAGAACCAACTATTTGACAAAAACTGATAGGAAAATTGGAAAACAAAGTGGAAGAGATTAAGTCTAAATCAATATCTCAAACCCTATACCAAGATAAATTCAGAATGGGTAAATGACTTAAATATAAAGAAGGAAATTATAAGTAAATTAGGTGAACATGGAATAGTATACCTGTCAGATCTTTGGGAAAGGAAAGAGACCAGTTTAACTAATTATAACTAAAATTAAGACCAGGCAAGAGACAGAGAATGTTACACCAGAATGGTTAGATCAATTCACAACTTCACTGTCAATGAATTACAAATGTAAAATTAGTGATTTTGATTACATAAAATTAAAAGGTTTTGCACAAAAGAAATCAATAAAACAAAAAAATTAGAAGGGAAGCAACACACTCAGAAAAAATTTTATAACAAAAACCTCTGACAAAGATCTGATTTCTCAAATTGTCATCAAAAAGCAAGCCATTCCCCAATTGATAAATGGCCAAAGGACATTAATAGGCAGTTTTCAGATAAAAAAATCAAAATTATCTTAACTAACTTAAAAATAAAATAAAAATAAGCACATGAAAATGTGTTCTTTATCTCTCATAATTAGAGAAATGCAAATCAAAACAACTCCAAGGTACCACCTCACAGCTAGAAGATTGGCTAATATAACAGCAAAGGAAAGTAATAAATATTGGAGAGGTTGTGGCAAAATTGGAAAACTAATTCATTGATGGTGGAGTTGTGAATTGATTCAACCATTCTGGAAGGCAATTTGGAATTATGCCCAAAGGGCTATAAAAGACTGCCTGCCCTTTGATCCAGCCATACCACTGCTGGGTTTGAACCCCAAAGAGATAATAGGGAAAATTTTGTGTACAAAAATATTCCTAGGCACACTTTTTGTGTTGGCAAAAAAAATTGTAAATGAGGTGTGTCCCTTGTTTAGGAAATGGTTAAACAAATTGCAGTATCTGATGGTGATCGAATACTATTGTGCTAAAAGGAATAATGAACTGGGAGGATTTCTATGTGAATTAGAAAGACTTCCAGGAATTGATGCAGAGTGAAAAGAGCATAAACAGGAAATCATTGTACACAGAGACTTATGTACACTGTGTACATGATGTGCATTGTACACTGTGGCACAATCAAATGTAATAGACTTCTCTACTAGCAGCAATGCAATGACCCAGGACAATTCTAAGGGACTTATGAGAAATAATGCAATCCACATCTAGAGAAAGAACTGTGGGAGTAGAAATACAGAAAAAAAAACATATGTTTGATTGCATGGTTTGATGGGGATATGATTGGGAATGTTGACTTTAAATGATCACTCCTTTGCAATTATTGACAATATGGAAATAGGTTTTGAACTATGATAATGTAAAACTCAGTGGAATTGATTGTTGGCTCCAGGACAGGGAGGGAAGAGAGTAGGGAAAGAAAATGAGTCATATAACTATGGACAAACATTCTAAATTAATTAGTTAAATAAAAAATAAAAATAAAAATAAAATAAAATAATTGCATTGTTTATTTTCTATGAATATGCTGAGTATTGAGGACCACAATATCTTTAAAATATCAATATCTTTAAAAAAACAGAAAAAAGTTTATCTCATTCAATGATCAATGGAATTATAGCCAAAGTAAATATAAATCAATAATATATAAAAATAAATATATAATATTCAGTGAAAAGGTAGAAGCTCTTAAAATATTTAGACAATGTATTCTATAGATGATGAATATTGCTTATTATGATTTAAAATTCTTTCATGGATTGAGGAGAAAACTACTTAAATTCTAAATATCCACATTTCTAAAGAGTTGATTAATTTTGCAGCAAAAATATATTCTATTTTAAAGTACATTTTCCCTGAAATCATTTGACTTTATGCTGTTTTTCTGACTCCTATACTTAGCAGAGCATGAACTGATTGCAATTAAGCATTAAAGATTTAATATTTCTTTTTTCTTTAAAAATTCTCCATTATTTACATTCTAAGTAAGAATTTCATTTATGTATGCTTCCCTTCAAGAGTTTCAATGAAGCTATATACTTTTATACCTCTTTAACAATCCTTATGTATGAGATGCTTCATTTATAAGATACATTAATGGTCTTGCTTTTAGGACAAAATAGATTCAAAGTGTAATTTCATTAAATAATGAACTTTTTTTGTCATTTTTTAACTATAATTCCATTTGTATAAATTGATTAATGTATCATGAAATGCATAGATTGGTTGGAGTCTAGATTGATTTCAAGGGAAAATTATAAGGCACTGAAGAAGTTAATGAATAATTTGTTACATGTGGTAATCTATTGCTAAATGGAAATGTTCCTAGGACAAAAAACAGTACATAGTAATTCTTTAAAAACTTTTATTTTCTGTCTTTATAATAACTCAGAAACAAGATAGAAAGGGAAAGTCTAGGCAAATAGGATTAAATGGCTTACCTGAGGTGACAGGGCTAGGAAGTGTCTCATGCCAGATTTGGACTCAGGTATTCCTGACACCAAGTCTGGCACTCTATCTAATAAGCCTCATAGATGCCCCTTTGGTACATTTTTGCATCAGAAAATATAGTTTAATGATTTCAATACAAATGATACTGAAAAACTGAATAAATGAATCAACAGAGAGTTACAAGCATATTTATTTTATATGTCTTATAAAAAAACTCTCATTTCCTAGTATTTTACATACATACATACATACATACATACATACATATATATATACATATATATATCTTTAAAAAATAGAGAGATAGAGAGATAGAAAGATAGAATATTATGCCAGAAAATAGTTGTTTTTACTTGAGCTCATAAATAGGAAAGGAGAACTGAAGCTTTTATTCAGGACATTGAAAGCTAAAGAGTAATGACAGTACTTACATGGCAACTAATGTCCTGATATCTTAGTTCCACAGGAAGAGGGTTACTGAGGTCTCTGCTTCTCACACAATACATTGTCCTGGGATTTCTAAACCAGGAATGCAAAAGCACTTTTTTTTTTAAAATTTTAAACCCTTAACTTCTGTGTATTGGCTCATAGGTGGAAGAATGGTAAGGGTAGTCAATGGAGGTCAAGTGATTTGCCCAGGATCACACAGCTGGGAAGTGTCTGAGGCCAGATTTGAACCTAGGACCTTCTGTCTCTAAGCCTGACTCTCAATCCACTGAGCTACCCAGCTGCCCCCAAAAGTACTTTTCTTAAAATGTTTATTTAATTCTGCATTTTGACTCTGTCCTGGGACAGCAAAATAGTACTCTACATTTTAATATACTAATGAAGAATTACTAACTTTAAGCTGGAAACAAATAGAATGTTTATGACTGATGGAATTGTTTTCACTTTTAAAGAAATCCATAACAGACAAAGGTTAGCAATTAAGAATTTTATTTTCAACTGAAGCTTCTTACACCATCTTCTCAAGTTTTAAAGAGAAATGGCAATTAATCTAAGACCATACATTACATTTTTAATGGTAAAAATGATTAATTGCAGAGCTCAGTTTTGGAACAGATAATGTATGACTAGCAGTAGAGTTGTTTACTGCCTATAAAATATACAAAAATACATGTGTACAGGGGCAGCTGGGTAGCTCAGTGGAGTGAGAGTCAGGCCTAGAGACAGGAGGTCCTAGGTTCAAACCCAGCCTCAGCCACTTCCCAGCTGTGTGACCCTGGGCAAGTCACTTGACCCCCATTGCCCACCCGTACCAATCTTCCACCTATGAGACAATACACCGAAGTACAAGGGTTTAAAAAAAATACATGTGTACAGAGAGACAAACTTTTTACAAATGCTATAGCCTTTTCGTTACACATTTAGCAGCTTCTAAAGATTCAGTCTTTATATCTTATGACTGAAGTGACTAATAAGGTATTTCTAATGTAGTGTTAACATATTAAGCTTCTCTCTTTTGTAAAATAAAGCCTGTTACCACTGAAACTTTCAGCATAGATGCAATGTGCCATCAAAGACTAAAGAATTTTCTTTTGAAATCAAGTATTTGTGGGGAGTTGAGTATTGTGGCTTTAGATATGAATGAGTGTAAAGAGTGAATGTCCTATCCATTTAATTGTACAATAAGGTTGTGTGTATTCTGATACACTCTATTTCTTTAAGGGCTGCCTGTGGGGAAGAGACACTTTGACAAGATTTAAAATCTGAATAATAGTGATGTAAACATATAAGTGACAAGAAAAAAAAACAGGGTATCAATTTATTTATTTTTTAGGCAGGAATACAGTAAATTTTTAAGCATATTGTTTATCATTCTGGTAATGATAATTATTATTTCTGTGGAAGAAAATATTTTCAGATCTATCTGATCTTCATGAGTTAGAGGCTTAGAATAAATGGTTAATGTATATGAATACATATTTGAAGGTATGCCTTAAAGAGAAAATAAGAAGATTAAAGTTTTATCAATGCACTTAGAGGAGTGATGGCAAACCTTTTAGAGATTAAATGCCAGACCCCACCCTCACCACCAAAACACAGTGCTTGACATGCCCTATTACACACACACACACACACACAGAGGATGGAGAAATCTCTCCCATTGGACTGATGGGAGAAGGTGTGGGTGAAGTGAAGAAGGCCTTCAGTAAGTGTAAAGAGGAGGAGGGGATTGGATCTACTTCTTTACAGCACTATCTACTTACTGTGAGTCACCCACCTTACCCGCTGTGAGCTCCCATTGGACTCCTGGGCAGTGGGGCAGGAAATCTTAAAAAATATTGTCAGCCTCGGTGGAGAGGGAGAAAGGAGTTCTGCCCTAGTCTCTCTGTCTTTCTGGTAACAAGCTTGGGGAATAGGGAACATGGCCACATGCCCACAGAGAGCACTCTACATGCCATCTTTGGCACCTGTGCCATAGGTTTGCCATCACTGACTTAGACCTTTTGTTTTTTTAGTATCAACATATGGTAAGCTAACACTTTAAACCTTATTTAGTCACTAAGTTCTTTTTCCAAGGGTTGTTTTTATTTTCCAGTTCTCTACCTCTCTATTAAACATACAAAGGAGAATCTAAGGGGAAAAGAGGAAATGATAAAGGAGAGGATGAGGGAAAAAGAAGAAGAGAATGAGGAAAAAGAAGAAGAAAAGGATATTAGGAAAGAAGTAAGTGAAGAAAACTGGAGAAATGAAGAGAAGGAAGAAGGAAGAGGGCTACCTTTATCTTTCTAGATTTAGCCAATAATTTTTTTTTTAGTTGCTGAGATCTCATTAGTTTGGAAGCTTCAGTTAATCTCTTGTACCCAATTGACTACTGTATGTCTCCATGCAGATGCCTGATGGGCATCTCTAATTCAATATGTCAGTCAGTAAGCTTTAATTAAGAACTTTCTTTGAGTATTTTAATGTTTTATAGTTATGAGTAAAATATTCATTTTGTCTACTTGTTATCCTTCACTCTTGCTACTTGATTGGTCCATTTCATTTTTAGGTCAATGTTTCCTCAATGTCACCTTTTGTATGGCTTTTTTATTATATAACATAAATGGTATTTGGATGTGGCCAATTCATACCCACTATAGATCTTACAATTTCTATTTTGGGGAGTCTGCAATTCTAAATCTTCCAAGCACGTATTTTAAAAATTTCAGTCTTCCAGGGAAAAGTTGGTATCCAAACATGAGTTTTTCCATCATCAATAAAATAATCTTTGAAATCATTGAACAGTTTCCTAAATGTAAGATAAATTCGTTCTTCTTTCTATTTAATTCTAGCTTCAGCATATTGTTAATTTGCAGAGTCTTTTTTTAGGTATATGTAATGAAGGAGTTCATTGGGGTGCCCATTTAACTTCATGTCATAATTTTAATTTTATCTACCTGTTTCCATGTATGGATTAGTAGGTTGTTTTAATTTTTGTAATGGTGTATCACTTTATGGAAGAAATATATTTTTTCTGAGATAATTTAAATTTTCCCAATATCATCCACAAAAAATTATTTTGAAAAAGTTAGAATTTCCATGGGAATAATTTTTCCATTTAAGCTTTGCACAAAATATATTCCATAACAGAAGCAAAGATATTTGGCAAACAATTTCCTGTATTATGTTTCATTTGATAATTAATGGTTATAATTAATAGTTAGGGGATCATTGATTAAAATTATATCAGCAGTTTCCTTTATTAAGAAATCATATGTTGTAATATGATGTACATAATTGCTCCCTGCCCTTAGTTTCTGGCAAACAAAGAAGTATCCAGTTTTTGTGCCATTCAATGTGACCTTTCAAAGTTCCCAAGGTTGTAACCATCCACAAAACTCTTTCTCTAAAGAGTAAGGCGAAATGATGCAGCATATATTTACCCTAGATATGAAAAATAAACCTCTATACCATCTCACACCTGGCATATTGGCCAATATGAAGATAATAAATGTTGGAGGGGTTGTGGCAAAATTGAGACATTAATACACTGCTGTTGGAGTTGTGAATAGATCCAACAATTCTGGAAGGCAATTTGAAATTATACCCAAAGGACTTTAAAAGAATGCATTCCCTTTGATCCAGCAATAGCACTACTAGGTTTGCACCCCAAAGAGATAATAAAAGTGGTTGTATAAAATATTCATAGCTGCACTCTGTGGTGGCAAAAATTGGAAAATGAGGGCATGTTCCTCGTTTGGGGAATGGCTAAGCAAATTGTGGTATATGATAGTGATAGAATACTATTGTGCTGTAATTAATGATTAACAGGAGGATTTATGTACAAACTGGAAGAACCTCTATGAACTGATGCAGAGGGAAATAAGCAGAACCAGAACTTTGCACACAGAAATTGAAACACTGTGGAATGATGACATGGAATGGGCTTTGCTACTAGTAGCAATGCAATGATCCAGGACAATCCCAAGGGACTTATGAGAAAGAATGCTAACCACATCAAGGGAATGAATTGTGGGAGTAGAAAAATATATGTCTTAGAACTAGTACATGGGTTCCTGATTTGGGGTTTTGGTCTCAAAAAATTGTCTATTGCACAAATGGATAACATGGAAATAGCTATCAAGTGATAACATTAGTATAACCCAGTGGAATTGCTTGTCAGCTCCAGGGGGGAAGGGAAGGGAGAGAAAAGGAATCATGTAACCATGAAAAATATTTTTTAAATTATTTTAAAAACCTCTAGACTTTCAGTCTTTCAACCTAGAGGTGTATGGCAATTATTGTCTTCATGTCCATTGAGAAAAAGTAAAATAGTCTATTCTTTAAAGATTATAAAATAATTGAAAAAGATCTACATGGTAAATATATAATTAGTTTTTGGCATGATGTTTCCTTCCTTATTATTAATATAAATGATTTTTATATTTATATTGATGATAATTTAATTTTTCACCTTCTGACTGTGCAATGGAGGAAAAACACATTGTAATCATTATCTATCATCTAGGAAAATAAATTTCTAAAGTTGGCAAAAATTCCAATGTATGTTTTTCCTTTGAAACTATATATTTTGTAGGGAAATAATGGCTCGTGATTCTTCTCAGTAAATTCTACCTACCCAGATTTACATTTAATGTGTAAAAACTCCCTGGAATCTAATAGATTGATAATTTGGAAGGCAGTTAAAATAAGATAGCATTTTAAAATCCAATATTACTGAATCAAATTTAACTCATGCAGACAATATTTCTACAGTAAAATTCTAATCTAATGTTGGCTTTTTATATGTAGAAACTTAAATAGAATCTAATTAAATTGCCATGTAACATATTCTTTGTTTGATCCCAATTTCTTAAAATATTAACAATAATCTTTTTGCTGTTACTATTGTTAATTCTATTTAAGATAAGAGAAAACTCTCCCCTCTCCTATTAAAAATTACAAAGTGAAGTGTTCTCCTTGCCTTCCCTATCTTCTAATGTTCCTCTGACTTCCTCAAAAATTCCTGAGACTTCAAAAGGGATTATTAAATTTCTGTTATTGCATGGGACTAATTAAATAAAAGAGCTATTAATAAACCATAGAGAAGATAAATCTTAGACTTGACTGTTCTCTGAGGAGTCAGGTAAAAAGTTCAAGAAAAATGTCATTTGCATAGTTGAAAAAATTTTAGAAATATTTTCTAAAATTCATAAACTAGCCATTTATCAGATAAATTCACTGATATGCTTTAAAAATTAAGAAAAATTAAGAAGGACCATACTGCTTACATGTAAAATTGAGGGATTATAAGGGAACATAAGAATAGGATTATAAGGGAATATAAGAATATAAGAATAGGGATTACAAGGGAATATAAGAATAAGAAAGCTTTATCTTATTGTTTGGCATTTTGTTGGCATCCAGAATACTGGTCAGTAAGTGTTTTTAAAGTAATAAATTCTGATATTAAGCAAGGGATAGGAAGAGTTTGCTCAGTTTTTAAAACGTGTATAATTTTAACATTCTTTTAATATCCATACTCCTATAAGAGGTATAAGATTAGCATCAAGTCAATGTTTTCACAGTAATGAAGGAGTTCAAACTTCTATTGACAAAGTAGTCTACTATACCAGCATAGAAATAATAGAAATATTCATTTAAAAATTATTTCTGGATGGAAATGTATTAATATATGCATTTTATTTCATTAAATATTTCCCATTAACATGTAAAAATTTAACCTTCATTTTTAAAAATTTTGAGTTCTAAATTTTTCACTCTCTCACTTTCCTCCCCCAATCCCTTGAAAAGGCAATGCGTTATGATATTACTTTACAGGAATATACATATTTCCCTTTTAGCCATGAAGGAAGAGAAAACACAAGCCCAAGAAAGGGAAAGTTTAAAAAATATCCTTCAATCATTTCTGAGAGTTTATCATTTCTATCTTGGTGATTAAGTATTTTTCTTCTAAGAACCTTTGGAATTATCTTGACTCATCATCTTGATCACAGTAGTTAAGTCTTTCACAATTGATCATTGTTGCAATATTGTTATTATGACATTACAATCTTCTGGTTCTGCTCACTGCACTTTGTATTAACTCCTGTTTTTCTTTGCTGAAATCATCCTTCTTATTATTTCTTAATGCACAATCACAATTGCATACCACAACTTGTTCAGCAATTCCCAAACTGATCAGCATCTCTTTGGTTACAAAGTCTTTGTCACCACAAAAAAATGCTACCATAAATATTTTTGTACAAATAGGCTCTATCACATGGGAAAGAATCTTTAATCAATTTCAAAATCTTGAAGTGAAAAAATCAAAATAGTTCATTTGGTCATCCAAGAACTAGAACAGGAATTATCTATGTAACATCTAGCTTTCACTTAAAGATATTTAATGGTGGGACTAAGACAGGAAGATATTCTTCAGTTTCCACTAAGAATTGGATTTTCATAGTGAGACATTTGGTTGGTAAATATGTATATTGGTGTTTTGTAAATTCTACAAAGTGAGTATAATGAAGAATATCTTTTTTTCTAATTCTTTACATCATATCTGAAAGTAATGTATCTATGAACTGTTCTGGCCACCTTAATCTCATATTTTAATCCACATTTTCCAGTCATTCCCTATTAAGAAAGGAAATATAGCTGAACAGTTGCTTGTGCTACTTGAAAATGGGAAAACATGTTAATATGCTTTCCTTCTATTTCCCTCTATGTCCATGAAACACCTGTGCTGCTCTTTGGCAGATAGTAACATTAGAATAAGGCCATGGTATACTCAGATGGTCAGAAATGCTAGGATGGGGGCAGGTAGAAGAATTTTCATTCCACTATTCTTTTTTCTGCAAAACTCAAAAGAAAATTTGGTATATAAGAAACATAAAAGGTAAATTTGAGAGACCAGTTATAAGAGATCTAAAAGGTCAAATCATTTATTTCTTATATGGGAAAATGCCTTCTATTACTTAAGATTACATTATTATTTGGGTAGTTTGAAAGAGTATATATAGATAGAAGACTTGAGGTCAAATTGAATATAATAGAATGAGCTAAAATAATAACAAAATAGCAGATGAATTAAAATGAAATAATTATTTCATATAAAAGAGGAATGAGTAGAAAAACTGTCAAAAAGAAAGAGGAGTAGGTGGAGTGCTGGTAACACTAGAATCCTGCTCTGTGTGAAAGGAAATACAACACATACTACCAGAAGGGTAAAAGTATTCTTAACGTACAGAGAAACAGGAGTTAAGGGCAATAAGATCAGGGAGACTAAGAGAAAGAAGGTGTGAATTAAAAGACAAGAGGACAGAGGATAAGAAAAAGGAGGGGTACCTAGAAGGGAGTACTCAAGAAAGATGAGGTGATATGAGAGGGATCTTAGGATAAGATGAAGGAGAGATTTTAAAAATCAAATTCCTTTCAAAAATATAAGAGCAAGGATGGGGGAATAAGGAAGTAATTTTTTGAAAGGTGAACAGTAAAAGAATTAAAAGATAAGAGGGAAAGGATAAAGGAGGGACATTTAGGAGTATTTAGTAATTTAGAACCAGAAGGGCAAAGGGAGAGGATAAAGTAAGGTTCTAAGAAAGGATATGAATTGGAGAGGTAGTGGAAAGAAGAAATTTGTCATTTCAGGAGGGATGTGGCAAAAAGTTTATAGGTTTCTTTTTTTAATGCTGACATTAAATATCTTACACTTGGTTAAGTCCTGAACCATCAAACATTTCCTCTCTCCAATCATCCTTCCTTTTCTTGCTCTCTCTTTCTGACCCATTATTTTTAGTTCTTTTTTTTATTTCAGCATTTTTAAAGCTGTTTCCACAAAAATATAGAAAGGTAGCCCTTAGAAATATTGCCATCTAAACAGATTTCATACTTACATTCTCTGCTCTTTGAATTACTTTTATATCTCTTGTCATTTTTCTGCTTTAATAAAAGTGAATAAATAAACCATGTACTGAACATTACAACATAAAATTTCACAAAACTTGATTTGTTTAGCAGCCATAATAATAAAGGAGATTTTAAAAAATCACTTAAGATTCCTGCCACGTGTATTGGAAACAAACCCCCATGAGGGTGTTACAACTGAAGTTATGATTTTAAAAATTAACGGGATATATTGGAATAAACAGATTCAAATCACAGCTTGAAATGGACTTACTGTAAAGTAACAGAGTGGCAAACTTATGCTAGGAAACAACTGTGAATAGGCTTACAGACAGCTAAAATGTGTCATTTAAAAGGAATGTGTCTCATTTATCCATTGTTTAGAGTGATTGAAATGCATTGCTCTCACTCTGTTCCCTGGCAAGTGTTTCACTTAAGTGGGCATAAAATTTATCCTAGTGCTGGATTCTATTATTCTACTGTGTAGTATATAATTGCATGGAACTTTGGACTAGTACAGTCCTTCTTTCTTGAAGAAAATAACAAATCTCCCACTTACTGCAATAAAGGTAACTATTCTCAGTGGAAGTCCTTGATTTTGTAAAAAGCCAGTGATACTGGAGAGTGGAGCTGCAGGACATTTTTCCCCTTGATATAATAGGAGGAAAGGAAAACATACGCAGCTACTGAAATTTGCAATCTGTGAAATATACCTTTCTGAAAACAGGGCAGAATGACTTCTTTTTTCTCTCATTTTCTCAGAAACATAAAGAATATGTCTTTAAATCAGAAAGGAATCAAAAGATAACAAGGAAATACCCAATGTAATTAGACTTATGCTAAACTGTTCGGATCCTCCATTTACCTTGAAATTGGGGGAAGGGAGGGCTTTAAAGAATATACTCACCTAGATTTAAGTATGCATTGAACAATAAACATTTTCTTTTATCCTGGGGTCTTTAGAATAGTTGTCATCATGTTACAGGTTTGCAAGAATTTAGATTCATTTTCCTAGGTGTTGATTACTAAGTATAAAAAGTTATCCTGTGGAAATAAGTCACTTTTCTCAGTCTAAGAGTTTAAGGACAGATAACTTGGATGTGATCTAATTTTATCTGGCATGATAATGAAAACATAACTCATTTTCTGAGGTATTTTATGATCCTCTTGTTTCATAAAATAAAACACAAAACAGAAAAACCCTGCAAACTAAAAGTGATTAATGAATTTGAAGATTTATTCAATAATATTTAAGGACAAATAATATTCAAATAAAAATAGAGAGAAAAAGTTGTTCTAATGCTTAGAATGCTGGACTTGATAGCAGGAAGGGTGAGGATTAAATCATGACTTTTTGAAATAGTAACTCATCTATCCTGGTAACAAGTCTCTTGTTATCTCTGATCTTCATTGTCTTCATCCCAAAAATAAGAGGTAATATCTGTAGTACCTTCCTCTCAGTTATGAGGTTCAAATTACAAAATGCATATAGAAAATGTAGCAAAACTTAAAGGCATACAGAAATACCAGTTCTCCTTACCAATACTAAATTGGACCTTCAATTTACATACTGGCTAAAACATGGGATTTTTATAGTGTGGATCGCAGATCAGAATGTAATTCAACCTTTCCAAACAGTAACTTCTTATAGGAAAATGTCAAATATTATAACTTCCCAATATATTACTTTTTAATTAAATTCAATAGATAATACATACCAAATATTTTATACTTGACTAGATCCTTTATGATATGGATTCATAAGATTCATAAGATGTAGAAAGAATATTCTATCTGACTCTCTTGTATTCCAAGTGACTCAACTGAGCCTCCTAAAAGTTCAGTGAGTTGCGCGAGTGACAACTACAAGTCCTCTGTATCTAAATCTACCAGAAATGAAGTGGCCAAATTCAAAATATTATGTAACATATTCATTTTATTTTCTATGAAGAAAGAAGAGCAGTATTTCTTGAAACTTTTTCATTTTTTGACACAAGCATGTCAGGAAAATCGACACAGTATGCCTGTAAAGAAATTCAGTTTTGCTTTTAGACATTCTTGGTGTCCTTCATCCCTATATTTCCAGATGTTTTCCTTACATTTTCCCTATTCTATGTTGAGGCAGAAAAGTAGCACAATGCATAGAGAATTGGGTCTAGAGCCAGGAAGTCTTAAATTCAAAATGACTCAGATACTTATTTTCTGTCAAACTCTGGACAAGTTATTCAAACTCTGTGTGCTTTAGTTTCCTTCTCTGCTAATTTAGGATAATAATAATTAGTTCTCAGGTTGTCATAGAAGAAAATGAAATGATATTAGTATAGCACTTAGCATTGGGACTGGCACATAGTGTTATGTTGATGTTAACAGAGATATTTGGGAAGCTGAAGTGTTGGCCAGAAACCAGAAACCTGCAGAACTCACTCCTCCCCTACACACAGGCTTGAGTGAGTAGGGAGTGGTAGGTACTCCTTACTCTCACCCCTCCCACCAAGCAGTTGGAATCAGTTTGAAATGAAGGATGATCATATACACTGGCTTGGATGAGCAAGGCTAATCCCCTCAAGATGTTCACTTTCTCAATTTATTTCCCCACAGGTTTGACTAGGGAAGATAGGAGAAACTTGATGTCTTGTAGCTATCAGGGACAGAACGAGGACCTGACTTCTTAGACTGGCAACTGAAAGGAACCAAGCTTTATGGAAGAAGTGAGTATTCCCAAATAAATAGCCAGGCACAGCTACCTCAAAGTTGAAGCTTTACTGATGAAAAGGAAAGGGGAAGGAAAGGAAGGCTTTCAAGGATTAGGATAAGATTTGGGAAGCCCTGAACTGTTAGGTAAAAACAGCCCCTCCCCCCTCGGAAGGGAGTGGCAGACTTCATAACTAGCTTGACCTCAGAGCCTATAATTATCACTTCTAATATCTAAAATAACTAAATTGTAACAAAAATGCTATTGCAGGAAAGGTCTAGTTCAGCTAAACAGGCAAACTACAGAGAAGAACCAAAATGGCTATTGCCACAGGCCACCAAAACTATCCAGAACTGGGCTCAGCAAACAGAGTGACCTGCTCACTTCAATCCCTAGGAATCAACTGTCCCTAACTGCTTTAAACTGTCCCCTCACCCAGAGTTCCACGGTGGGGGCAGTCCCCTGGAATTCTGGGTGAGGCTTGACCCTGTATCTTGCAGGAATTCCACCCTGCCATTTTCCATGTTGCCTTAGTTTCCTTCTCTGCTAATTTAGGATAATAATAATTAGTTCTCAGGTTGTCTTAGGAGAAAATGAAATAATATTAGTATAGCACTTAGCATTGGGACTGGCACATAGCAAGTGCTATATTATTGATTGTTCCATTCCCTGCTCATTTCCTTACTTTAAAATACCTCATGAGGTTCCTGCCTTGAAGGAGGCACAATTTTGTCAAAATATCTGACATTTATATAATATTTAACCTTGAAAAGACCCTGTAAAATAGTTAAGATGATATTACATTGAACCCGTGACAATAGAACATTTTATTTTAAGACAGGAATTTGAAACAAGCAGTAATGATTGAGATGAACAATAACACACTGGATTTAGTTTCATATCTTCATTATTGTTTGTTCTTCACTATGGTATCAAATATAGCATTTCCCAAAGCAAAGGAGGATTTATACCAGAAAGTGAAAGGATTGGATCCAAAAGGCTAAATGTCTTTCAATCAATAAATAAATCTATTCAAGAAAGGCTAATCCCTCTTCATATTCTTGAAAACAGGAAGCTATGAAAGAGTTTTTTAAAATAGATGAAAAAAATTAAGGACTGGTTCTGCCAAGAGTTGTACTAAGTACTAGGGATACCAATATAAGAGGTATATGCATTTCCTTTCTGGGGAGTAAAGGAGGGTTGGTATTAACATTTATTGGAAATTTATAGTCAAGTAGGGAAGTTATCTTTGCGAAATCACAATAAAAAGTTAAAGAAACAAAAGAATAATCCACTGTCAAATTTCCAAAGGCAATGGAAGTATTGATTTTGTTATGGCTTTCTCAACTGATCCAGAAGTGAGAAAGGAGGCAGAAATTCATTTGTGTTCCCAGCATAATCTCTGTTTCAGTTTGGAAATGCTTGGGTGAGGATTAAGTCCAAGGGGTAAAGATCACTGCAAGGCAAGTTGTATGTACAAAGCTAAGCATGTCTAAATCCCAATTTGGATAGTCAGTATCTGTATAGCAATTGAGTAAAGGGCCCCACATGAAGACTGATGGGTTTGAAGAAGGCTGCCATATTTCTTGAAAGGAAGCAGAACAGATATGGCCAGCACTTCTATCCCACTTCACCAAAGAAGATTTTCATTCTTGTCAGGAGAGGAATCAAGAGGTTGGGGCCTGAAACCACTTTGCTCTCCTCAGAGGAAGACAGTGGCTACCAGAATAGAATTATTTAAACTGTTCCCTTAAGTACCGTTCATTTAAGGTGTATAATTGGGTTTAAGGTAACTTTTAGTTACTTTGTTATTTGAGGTCGAAGGGAGAACTCAGAGTTCTATATCCCACCTAATACTATCATGAACACACATAGAAAGTAGAAAAGAAGTCCATTCATCCAAATCATGGAAAAGGACAAACCAGAGAAGAATATATGTCAGATAACACAGAATAAAGGTGCTTTCCCATTGGGAACAAGGTAACTCAGGTCAACCAAACAAGATGACCCTGGGTCTCACCAAGGGAAAACTCTCCAAGGTCTATATTATTAAACTAGAAATTGGAATGTGATGAAGACTGCCTATTCCTGTCATATCTTTCCAAAATCTTTTCCTTTAGGCATCTAAATTTGAGTTGGCCTCATTTGCTTTCTCTCACAAATCTGGAAACCAACGGGATAATGAAAGAAAAATCTCATTTAGCAAGCCTTTAAAGGAGCATTGACTGAGAACTCTAGCTCTCTTGTCAACTCTACCCTGCTCTTCACATAAGTTATGGCTTTTATCTCAACTAGTAAGGAAAGTGTCTCAAACCAATATGTCTTGTGACAGGTATTATACTTGAATTTCTTGTCATTGATTCCACAGGTTCTGGCTGAATCTGTCCACTCATCTTCTAGCATAATATGACAAGACAGAGTA
This sequence comes from Gracilinanus agilis, assembly GCF_016433145.1. Lineage (NCBI taxonomy): Eukaryota > Metazoa > Chordata > Mammalia > Didelphimorphia > Didelphidae > Gracilinanus > Gracilinanus agilis. The sequence goes on along the minus strand of NC_058135.1, from coordinate 187,054,489 downwards.
GTCTTCATGTTGTGCAGACATAATTTGGTAACATATACCTAATATCCCTACCTGTACTCTTATATGGGGACAGGAAGTAGGAGCAAAAGCTGAGTTGGTATAATTCACTCGGGTAGTTCGACTCTGGATTTTATCTTATAGTTTCATCTCTTACCCTTTATCATGTTCATTGGCATTAATCCTGAACCTTGAACACGTTGTTGATTGCTCCCACAAATGTATTCCTCTGCATCTACACTTACTCTCACAGTTTCTGATTATCAAGTGAGAAGCTTTCCATCTGCCACCACAATGCTGACATACCAGGAAACTTCCTATATCTCTAAATAACCCAACTACCAAAATAAATAAAACAGTCAACCACTTCCAATGTCTACTGACCTCACAGTAGGTAGAGATGTTCCCTGTGCTACACATTATACAGCTTATATTCAATTCCACCTCTCCATATCACAAAACCCCTATTCAGGGAAAACCTGACTCAGAATAGTCACCTGCTATTGTATTTTCAATAGTGGAATGAAATGAAACCTTTTCAGGTTGTTTAATAACAGGAGCCATAGTCATAGTAGAAGGATATTCAACAAGTATGATTATATATATATATATATATAATCAAGTACAAGTATGGAAGGCACATTTATTTTACAAACTACAAAAGTTCAGCATATAAAATGAACAGAGGATAATTCATGATACATACACATTTACATAACAAACTTATGCAATGTTTGAGAAGCAAATGATTCCCTAAAAATTTAAAAATGTAGGGATTTCAGTAAAACCACAGTGAAGGGCAGAAAAAGAAAACCAAACACCTGTGAACATAAGAACATAACCTAAACAATTACAATATATAATATTATATGTTTTATATATATATGTATATATATGTATATATATACATATATATATAATACACTTAGAATATCTTGAATCAGTTCTTTTTTCTTCCCTCAGTTGTGGATAGTGATTTGCTTGCCAAATGATGGAAAGTGTCTCAACTTCCCTATAGCTATTTTATATTGAGTCCTTCATTCAGTCATTTGTGAGGATTTTAATATCCAGTGGTTTTCAGAATAAACTGGATAGCCATTCTTTTCTTACATCAAATTCCTTTTCATTTTTAGAATATACTTTGGAAATAACATATAAACAGATTATTTCATCAATCAATTTATAGACAACTTCTAAATTTAACCTTTTTGGTTTCCTATATCTAAATTCCTTCTTTTATTCTTCTTAAAACATGATATGAAAGCAAGTAAAGAAAATGTTAGAGTAAAAGTAAATAATTTATCATCTACCTTTCTAAATAAAAGGTATAATACAAAATAAAGGAACTGGTTAGAAAATTTAGCCTCATGAAGATGATTTTTTACACAAAAATTGTAAATCTTCTGAATCTGATTTTTTTCATGGTTATTATACTTTGTCTCATTCTTCAGCATCCTGATAAAAGTGGTTGCATTTCCTTTTGAAGACAAAGTTATGTCAGGTCTGGTAAATTAGCTTATAAGCATAAACTTCTAACTTAGAGGATGGAAGAAAAAGAGATGACTGGTGCATGATTTCTGCCACACAAGCTAGTAATGAGTCGATATTCATCAATAACAGGGAGATTTTCCAGGAATTCTGAATGTTCTATGGGGATCTTTGTAAGTCTACTATAAATCCCTGCCAAACAGATCTATAATATTCTTTTTCTCCAAGACTTATAGCAGGTTCCCACAGTGCTCTCAACTGTCAATTTGGTGTTGGAAACTACTGTTTCACAGGAAAAGTTTAAAGTGACCTATGACCAACATGGCTATATTATGAAAAGTAACAATTTGCCAGTTTAAAGATGACTCAGAAAAAAGTAATTTACTTTATTATGAAGTTTGAATTCAGATATAATTATCAAAGCAAAAAGAACAGTAGATGGAATGACAGAATTCAACTTTTTTCCCTCTAAAGAGGATTATTTTCATTGTCTCAAGCACAATAATAAAGTCATTATTCTATCAAAATAAACATTTTTTCAGACTGATTATTCAAGCCAGGACATTGCCTATGGCTGTTTTCTGATGCAAATAATTTCTTTCAATAACTTCCAAACTTTTTTTTAATTGTTTGTGTCAGACATATATCACTGTCATGAGTTCATTGGCAATGGTACTTGCTAAACAGGAAAATGGCAACTCTTAAGAGTGTCCAATCAAAGCATATTCAACATCCATTTTGATAGATTTTGAACCATTTAATTTGATGAACTCATTAGAAGAATGATTTATTAGTATGTCTGTTATGTATGTGTTTGAAAGATCAGCTTGCTTTCTTATCTATATACTTAAATTGAAAAGGATATACAAAGAAAAAAGAAAATGGGATTCACCTCTTTTCTAAAATAATCACTGAAAACAGATCCAGTCTTGATTATAATTAAGTGATGTGAATTAAATTAACATTGAGGTATTATATTTCTATCATGTAGCTAAGTAGAACAACAGTTCTCACAGGAAAGGGCACTGAACTTGATTGCATTGGAGAAATTACTGCAGCTATTTTTTTCTGTCACCACAATATTGTTCATGACTATGAACTATTTTATTGACTTGTCTTAAATGAGATACTAGTATCAATTAAATCAATTAAACTTTTTTGCATTTTTATTTAAAACAACAAATTTCAACATTTAATGTGATAAAAATTTTCAAGCACTATGTCCCACTAAGATCTATTTTTTCCCACTGATTTTCTTCCATGATAATAATTAGTATTTTCTTTCTTTATTTGCTTGGTTTTTTTTCATTATCTTATTTAACAAAGATCTTTTTTTTATCCTTGTCTGTTTTATTGTATTCAATTTATTTAGTCATTACCTCCTTACCTAGGGATATTTAATTTCTCTCCAGGCAGTTTTACAATTATAAATAATGATGCTGTGGAAATCCTGAAATAGATAGCTTACTTTTAAATTTGTTTTTGTTATTTTCAACTTATAACCAAATTTCAAAAAATATGAAGTCCAAAATCATGGTCAGTTTTTGACTTGTACCCCATATTGCAGGGTATATTTTCAAGTGAGTATTAACAAGTTCTATCTCCTTCTTTGAAAATTTGATGTTTATAATGTATACACATTTATAGCCTGAGTCACATTTTCATATTTTTAAGTAATATATGTTTAAGAAAATATATAATATACACACACATATTGTTTGTATTGAGTTTTTTCCTTTATACTTTTAAAATCTGAATATAGTCAAATATATTTATCATATTCCTTATAAAGTATTCTGTTATTCTTATTAAAAAAGACATCTTTCTGATGTGATGTGTTGGAAATATATAGAAATGCTGATAGGTATCACCTCACACCTAGCAGATTGGCTAAAATGAAAGAAGGGGAGAGTAATGAATGCTGGAGGAGATGTGGCAAAACTGGTACATTAATACATTGCTGGTGGAGCTGTGAGCTTATCCAACCACTCTGGCTGGCAATTTGGAACTATGCTCAAAGGGCTATAAAAGAATGCCAGCCCTTTGATCCAGCCATATCATTGTTGGGTTTGTACCTCAAAGAGATCATAAATAAACAGACTTGTACGAAAATATTTATAGCCACGCTTTTTGTGGTGGCAAAAAACTGGAAAAGGAGGGTATGTCCTTCAATTGGGGAATGGCTGAACAAATTGTGGTATATGCTGGTGATGGAATACTATTGTGCTCAAAGGCATAATAAACTGGAGGAATTCCATGTGAACTGGAAAGACCTCCAGGAATTGATGCAGAGTGAAAGAAGCAGAGCCAGAAGAATATTGTACACAGACACCAATACACTGTGCTAAAATCAAACATAATGGACTTCTGTACTAGCAGCAATGCAATGACTCAGGACAATTTTGAGGGATTTATGGAAAAGAACCCTACCCACATTCAGAGGAAGAACTACAGGAGTGGAAACACAGAAGAAAAACAACTGCTTGAACACATCGGTTGAGGCGGACATGATTGGGGATGTAGACTCGAAACTACCACACCAATGTAACTATCAACAATTTGGAAACAGGTCTTGATCAATGACAAATGTTAAAACCAGTGGAAATACGCATCAGCCATGGGGAGGGGGACTTTGGGGGGTGAAGGGAAAAGAGCATGAATTATGTAACCATGTTAACTTTTCAAAAAAATAAATATTAATAAATGTTTAAAAAAGACATCTTTCACACAGGCCTATTATTTCTAGTAATAGTTTATAATTTTAAATCATGTACTAACAAAATTAAAAAGATCAATGCTCCATCCACTAGAAAATGTAACATACATAAATATATTTATATGCAAATATACTTATTACTCATATTTACATGTTATCTGTTTTCTGAAGAATTCATGACTGTTAAAATAAATCATACTTCTATTTGCATCATGTATTGTTTTTCAATATGATACCATGAAGAAAACTTCCCTTTTAATATTCTCCTTCATATTAAAAAGTGTAATGTCACAAAATTAAAGGAGAATATGTTTTTGCTTTTGAAGAGGTTTTGAGTATATTATTTTCCAATAAATATTTTTGATATTTTCATTTATTGCAATAATTTCCCCATCCAGATTTACCTCTATCTATTCAATTTATTCTATTGATCTTTGTCTTTATATATTTTAGCAATTAATTATATTTTAATGAGTCTGATCTGTATTATTTCATCCAAATTTAGGAAAGTTTCCCTGATTTCCTCATTATAGTTTCTTATTTTAGAGTAATATTGCATTATATTCACATTTCAAAGGGTTTTGTTTTTCACAACCATTCCCCAGTCGAAGGACACATAATTTGTTTCCACCTCTTGTTTTTTTTTTTTTTTTCAATCACAAAATTACTGCCAAGAGTTGCATGCTCTTTATATTGAACTTTAGGGAAATACAATAAGGTCTTTATTGAGCTTGTGAATATGTGTCCTCCTATAGGTCTTTTAATCATATATTTGTGAATGAATGGCATGACATAAAACAGTTACAATTGTTGTATCTCTTCTTGGTAAGTGGGAATTTATTTTCATGCAATTATTTTAATATTTTTAATTCTTCTGGTGAAAAACAATTTATAATGTTTGATCAGGGCTTACCTTTTAGAAAATAACTCTGAATGTGCCATTTTGTGTCAATTACATCAATCTTTTATTGCTTACATTTAATGAAACTGTTGCCATTCTACTTTTTCTCTTTTAATTATATTTTTATTGATTTGATTCACTTAAATCATTTTTAAACTGAAGTAATTAATATCTTTCATTTTATGTTTTTGTATGACACAAATAGCTTCTTTTATATTTTATCATCTCTTATATCCTTTTTAAAGAAGAATTCTCTGTATAGTCAAAGTTGTGAAAAATCTTGGATGTATACTCTCCTCTTTCTGTTCCTTCTAATTACTATGCTTCTTAATCTTCTCCCTCTAACTCATCTTCCTCCTTATCCTTTTCATTTTCATCTTTCTCTTTTATCCCTTCCTCTCCCCTTCCCCCTTTCATTTATCCTTCTCTTTCAATTTTTTAGTTTTAGAGGTATTTTATTTTCATGTATATATCCATTTTCAATTTATTTATTCTTCTCGTTAAAGGTACTGGTCTGTCTATTCAGCAATTTCTCTTTTCTCAACTCTCACCAAAAAATAATCCTTCACACAAAAAAGTTTGACTTGTGTTCATATGTTTATGAATCATTGTGCTACAGTTTTAGCTTTTTCTTTTTAATTAATTGTCCTGTTAATTTATTTTATATTTTATTTTATTTTTTAGATATTACCAAATAATTTTGATGACTAAGTTTTTAAAATAATGGTGGTACTTAAATGATAATATCCTACTTCATTATAATTTTTTAAAATCATTTCCTGAACTTTCTGTGCTTCCAAAAATATCATTTATTTTTACAATTTTAAAATATGTATGCTAAATAATTTAATTTGAATATCACAAAAACGGGGTTTTAAAGTAGCATTTCTACTTTATTATGTTTGCACAAGCCAGCTATGAAGATAATCTTTGCAACTGATTCCCTGCATTTTAGTAGAGCTGTGGAGCATCCATTTATATGAATTTTAAATATGTTGGTAAGCTAATTCATTCATTTTTTATCTTTTAGGTTTTTTAAGATAATTCATCATTACTTCTTAAGTTTTTATCATTGTTACTGCAAAGAAGCACTGAAAATTATTCCTTATTGATATTTTATCTTACTAACTTCCTGAAATTCTTCCGAATATCATTTAGTTTCATAACTGGTTCTCTAGTGTTTTTAAGTGTAAAGCATTCAAGAAGATATTACTTTTCCCTTTCCTCTGTTAACACCCTTAAATTTGTGTTACTATCATATGTATTTTAATGTCATGTCATATAATATTAGGGAGAGGAGTTAATCTTGCTTCATCTTTTTTTGGTACTGGAAAAATTTTTAACATTTCTCCATTGAAAAATTGTGGTTTAGGTTTTTAAATATGTTCTTTTGGTCATATTAAATGGATACTGTTATTTCCTATGTTTTTTGGAGGGTTATGTTATTATATCCTAAAATGATTTTCCACAAATAAAATAACTATGTGATTTACATATTTTATAGTTTATGTAATTAATGTTCTATTCCTAATATCAAACTACCTGAACTCCTGAAATAAGCCTCACATTATCAAAATGATTTTAATTGATACACCTACATTTTCTCCTTGAAACAATTCTATAAAAATTTTATATCATTATTAATTAGTTAAAATGTTCTATTTTATGTTTCTATGCTTTATCTCTTGCTTTCTTGATATCAGTAAAATATCTCAAATAAAGCAAAATTAATAAAGAATATTTTGTCTTATTATTAATGGTATTTTTGTGGTATAGACATTGTCTTTTTAAATATTTCATTAAATCACTTGTCAATTGAATTTTGTTTATTTTTTGCCCTTTTGTGGGGTGATATGTAGTTTATGTGTTTTTTATTTTGAGATTGTATTATTTTCTCTTTTGTACTTGGGAATTTGTGCATTTCATAGTTTTATTGATACTTATTGATTTCCTTTAAATTTTCAAGTTTCATAGTAATTTCTCACAATTCTGGTAACTCTTTTTTTTGCAATGAATTTACATTATTTTTTTTTCCTGGGTGGTAATTTAATTTTCCTCTTTTTAAATGATGCATAAAATTTTTATTCTCTTCAGAGACTAAGATTTAAACTATGTTAGTTACATATTTTTAATTTGGATTTCTCTATTTCCCCTAATTTTAAAAATTCATTTTGAACTTTTTATGGATTAATAATATATTTGGTTTATTGTCTTTTAAAACTAATCTCATTTGAGATGATCCATGCTATTTTGTAAACATCATATTTCAACACTACAATTTTCTTCTCAAAACAATTTTAGCTACTATCCCCTGAGTCTTGGTGTACTGTTACTATATTATGTTTATATTTTAAGAAATTTCTTTAAGATTTATTTCTTACTCATGACCCATTGATTTTTATGATGTCATAATTTATCATTTGTTTCAATATTTTTCTTTAGCTCCTTTTATTTGGACCTTTGGCTTAATTTATTTATCACCAGAAAGTCATACTGGCATGTTAATATTCAAAAATATTTCTTATAATAATTATCTTATAATGTCTTCTTGTCTTGAATCATTTTTGCTGATTGATTTTGAATTCGTAGTTCTCTGCTTATTTTGTTTGGGGTAATGAAGGTCAGAAATCTCTTAATTTTTGTGTTTTGGGCATTCTTATAATTTTTATGATTTTACCAAATACAGCATTTATCCTTCTGATTACTTACATAATTGCTATTTATGTACATTATATATGTATATTGGTATACTTGTCATATATATTGCAACTTATGATGGTTACAATTCAATGCTAATCCTTAATATATGAGACTCATTATACTATACCATCATCATCTGCTTCTTTAGGCTTTAATCTTTGTCTGATTCTAGAGAAGAGGAGGAAATGTGTGAAGTTAAACCCTTGTAAACTATAATTTTTAATTTTCTCTTATTTTTCTAGGAAGATATGTCAGAGAATGAATTAAAAGACAAAGGATTTATTAGTCTCATAATTGAGCTTAGTCTTAGAGGTAATGTTGTCTTATCTTCAGTTAAAATTTTAAAAAGAGAGAGAGGGGGGAATTAAGCAAGAAACCTGGAGAGCATAGATGACTATGTTTTAATGCCCTTCAGTTAGGCCTTGATTGTAAGCATTCATTATTCAGGTTTAAGATGAATGATTTTGAAGTATTATTTAAACATAAATGCAAACAAAATATGAATGAGTTGTCATCTTTTTGTTATTATCTACCTAACTTGATAAGTCTCAGTTACTTACCATTCCTTGGTTTTCATTTCTTTAAAAATAGGCACTTGACTAGATATCCCCACAGATTCCTTTCAGCTTGAAATCCATCATCTTATGATTGTTTACATCATCTCACAATTTCCTGCCTTTGTAGACTATCCATCCTATTGACCTTTATTCTGTTTAAGGAGATGATTGTGTGTATGTATGCTTTCTCTTAATGTTCTACATTTTAGAATGTTTTCTATGAGAGATATGCTTATATATGAAACATTAATCTTCAAGAAAATATTGTTGTTAATAAACAAGTCTATTCAACTCAATACTGTTTCCATTTTATTTAATTTGTGAAAATGCTAACTCTTCCAGGTAAGTATTTTAAAATTAGAAACAGACCGATTATAGATATATGTCCAAGTTGCAGACTCAACACTTCCTAATTTGGGACTGGTGCTTTTGTTCCAAGTATAGTCAAGGCCAATCTAAAACCAGCCAAAACATCTCGGAAGTGTTGTAGATGAAGAGGGAAAAAATAACTTAAGTACGATCAATATTAGTTTGCCAATTCCATCCAAAGTTGAAATAATCCCTTAGGATGGAAAATATTCATCAACATAGTAGCAATATTAAACCATTTCTATTCTTTGGCACATATTAGGATTAGATAGAAATCATGAATAAAGAGAAGGAACATAGAGAAATATCTATATGTAACACAATTCCCCACTGACTTGAATAAAATTTAGGGTACGACCAATGTTGAAATTACTCAAAAGCAATACAAGTTTGTAGATTTAAGGGCACTGAGCAATAACAGGTCAAACATTTTTTCTTTATTTTCAATATATGTGTATTAAAATCCTACAGGAATGTAACAATAATAATACAAAATCTCAAGCAATCTGAATGATTCTTGTGCACACTCATGGTTTGGATTTAAGACACTGTAAAATTATATTATATCAAAATTCGTGGTGTTTAAATCTTCAACATTTATCCCAGATATAAAATGATACCACATTATACCATATTACTCATGATCCATTCTTGTTAGTCAGAGGGCAGAATGCAAGCCAATAGCTTGCTAATATGGTCACTCCTGTTGTTCTATTTTAAATGAATTATAAATGCTGCTGACAGACTGTCTTGTTCTTCTAATAGTCAGTCACAAATCTAGTTAATGACAAATGTATTTGAGAAGAGTGGAAAGAAATTAAGAGAGAGGGATGGAATATAAGTAAAGAAATGGCATATGTTTAGTGCTTGCTGATGATTAAAGAAGAAAAATCTAACATTTTATCTGATCTGTTGATACAATCACTCATTAGTCCAATGTGTATGTAGATATAAATAGATAGATAGATAGATAGATAGATAGATAGATAGATAGATAGATAGATAGATAGATAGATAGATAGATAAAGATATAGATACATTAATTTTACTTATTGGTTTAAGTCACAGGAAAATTCTCATTGTCTTGGTCTGCTCAGTTCATGACTATATAGCAAATTTTAAATGAATAGGCACTGGATATGCCTGAGAAGTTTGGATTTAGGGCCCTTATTCTGTTATACGTGCCTTTGACTCTGATTCTTGTCTATACTCATGGGTTGGATATAAGACATTGAAAAAGTATATTAGGTCAAAATTTGTATGTATAAACTTTCAATTTTTATTCTTAAAACATTATGCCACATTACACATAAATCCATCAGTGGTAGGCCTTATTAGTCATAGGCTTAACTTTGACTATGATCTATTGTGTCCAAGTTTACCCACTGGAAAAAAATTGGGATAATAACATTTGCAAGACTTACTTCATAAGATTATTTTGAGGAAAGCACTTTTTTAAAATCATAAAGCTTTATATGAATGAAAAAGTCTTATTCATAATCTTTTCATTTAAGAAGCTCTATTTATATTTTGAGTTATAAGAAAGGAGAATTATCTGCCAACTATTTAATGTGTTTGTGAGAATTTAAATCTATCTGGCTTTTAAATTTCTTGTGATTATTCATCAGTTCTACTGTTTGCTTAGATGTCATTTTATTCTTTCCTTCACTTAGGTGGCACAGTGGTTAGAATACAGGATATGGAGTCAAAAAGACTTGAGCTTAAATTGAACATCAAATACTAGCTGTATGACTCTGAGAAATTAACTTCTGTCTGATTTAATTTCTTTATCTGTGAAATTGAGATACCTCCCAGTTTTGCAATGAGAATAAAATTCTATAAAATTTGGAGTTTTGAAAATATTAAACCTATTTATAAATTATAATAATAATAATTTTCTATTTCAAAAAATAAACTTTTGATTTTAAAGTTCACTTTTTCATCAAGGATTAAATTCTCACCATCAGTCATTAAAATATCTGTCTATTGATATGCTTCCATATTCCTTTTAAACATTTTATATACCACCTAAATATGTCCTTACTTCTAAATTCCTTCTTCTGTTACCTTTATATTTCTCTCTACCTCCAAAGTCAACCAAAAGGCCAATCTTGAAATCAATTAATTGATCAGTCTAAAAGCATTCATTAAGCCTATTAGGCATTGTGCCAAATTATGGGAATAAAAGTAAAATGAATGAAATATTTCCTATTGACAAAGATCTTGCATTCTAGTGGAGTAGATGACAAATGCAGAAAGACAGACAGATCAGTAGATAAAGATATGGATGTGTGTATATATGCATAGAATATATGAGATTTATATAAGTATATATGTACTGATATACATATACTTGTCATTTACTCAATTAGAATATAAACTTTGTCAAGAATTGTTTGATTATACTTGTGTGGGATGTTTTTATTTTATGTAATCAAAGTTTACTAAATGGTCAGGTTCCAAATACTTTTGTAAGTAATGGCACTGGCATGTGGTTTGATCATGAAAATCTCCATGCAGAAGATGACATTTATATTATGTCTTTTAAAAAATCAGAGAAAAGCTGAGTTTGTATTCCTGGCATGTAAAAGGATGACTGTAGAGACATAGAAAAGGAGATTGTTGTGTTTAAATAAAAGAGAAAAGAGCAGTTTGACTAGATAGAAGACTGGTGGGAGAATTAATGTTCAGCTTAAAGGATCAGTTTGGGCCAGATATTGAAGTGCTTTAAAAACTAAGCAGAGTTTAAGTAAAAAAAAAGTGTTAATTGAATAGAGTAGGATCACTTCCTTTTTTGAAAGAAAATATTCTTATATTAATATTTGAAATGGTGGAATTATCAGATTAATTAGGAGGCTGGAAAGTAATTTAAATGAGAAATAAATTAATCTTGAAGTCAGAGTGTATTTGTGTGAGTGAAAAAAGGGGGCCAAATATGGCAATCTAGGTGAAATGGATGAACATTTAGAAAAACATAAATTGTCTAGATTAACAGAAAAGAAAATAGAATACTTAGATAATTCCATATCAGAAAAAGAAATTGAACAAGCCATTAATGAACTCCCTAAGAAAAAATCCCCAGGAAAATCTGGATTCACAAGTGAATTCTATCAGACATTTAAAGAACAACTAATCCCAATACTCTACAAACTATTTGACAAAATAGGCAAAGAACGAGTCTTAAGAAATTCTTTTTATGAAACAAATATGGTACTGATTCCCATGCCAGGGAAGACCTAAAAAAGAGAAGGAAAACTATAGACCAATATGCTTAATGAACATTGATGTAAAAATATTAAATATAAAACTAACTAAAAGACTACAGCAAATTATCACAAAAGATTATGTAATATTGGGAAATTCAATATTAGAAAACTGTAACAATTAAAAGAGCCAGTAACTGAATATTTGATAGAAGGGAGGCAGAGAAAATCTATGTGGTGAGTCTCTTCCAACTCTACCCTGGGGCCTAATATACCCTGGGAGACTTCAAGGAGGTGTCACCCCAAAACTAGGTGACTTGGATGGTCTAGCCACCCCATAGGAGTTGGGGGTGAGGCTTCCCCATACGACGAGGTATGTGGTACTCCAATATGATTTTGAATAAGGATGGCGTTCACAAAAACCTCCCCCCATCAGTTAATTTCACAGAGAGGGGTCTGGCTTTAAGATGGAGGCAGCCAGACCAAGCTGCAGTTCCCCTCTCCCTTGTTGTCTCTCAGGCACTCTGGAATGCTATCAGAGAGTTGAATGGCTTTTATTTTTCACAATTCAGGGATTGGGGAAAGGGGTGAAGGGCAGAGGGATTTTGGGGTTCCCTCTTCTATACTTCTATGGGGTCTGTCACTTAGGAGGGAAACTTTGGGGTTCCCACTCCTAAGATTCTTCCCCTGCCCCTTCTCCTTCTGTTTCTATTTCTAGTTTTCTGTTTCTATCCTTTTTCTATAATTATAATTTTTGACTAAAAAAGGTCTCCAGTAAGGTTGGGTAATGGGAGAAGGAGAGTAAGAGATTGCTCACAAAATGGAGTCCAAACCTAGCTGACTCAATGGTTGACGTCTTGATGGGTGAGATGTGATGGAATGGCTTTGATCAGGGAATCAGGGTTTCAATTTCCAAAAGAAAGATCCTCAGGAAGCCCTCAGGACTGGATTTGAACTGGGTTGTTCTCCTCCTCCCTCTTCCAAGTCCTCCACAGGAAGACCTCTCCTCTCCATTTCTTCTCTGAAAACTCTCCCAGAATCCTTTCTGTCTCAACTTTCAGCAACTGCCTTCTATGGTTCCTTTTGTCCCATCCCCCTTGCACAAATCAAATCCTTACAAAAACCATCCACATAATTGACCATATCAACAACCAAACAAATAGAAATCACATCTCAATGCATGCAGAAAAAGCCTTTGAGGTTGAATTTCTCAATTTATAAGGAGTTAATTGATTTGCACAAAAAATCAAGTCATTCTCCAATTGATAAATGGGCAAAGGACAAGAATAGACAATTTTCAAATGTAGAAATCAAAACTATCAATAAGCACATGAAAAAGTGTTTTAAATATCTTATAATTACAGAAATGCAAATCAAAACAACCCCGAGATACCACCTCACACCTAGTGGATTGACTAACATTACAGCAAAGGAAAGTAATACATGTTGGAGGTGATGTGACGAAATTGGAACATTAATGCATTGATGGTGGAGTTGTGAATTAATCCTACCATTCTGGATGGTAATTTGGAACTATGCTCAAAGGGCTTTAAAAGACTATTTGCCTTTTGATCCAGCAATACCACTACTAAGTTTGTGCCCCAAAGAAATAATAAGGAAAAATACTTACACAAAAATATTCATAGCTGTGTCATTTTGGGTGGCAAAAAAAACTGGAAAATGAAGGGTTGTCCCTTGATTGGGAAATGGCTGAACAAACTGTAGTATTTGATGGTGATGAAATACTATTGTGCTGTAAGGAATGATGATCTGGAAGATTTCTGTATAAACTGGGAGAACCTCAATGAACTGTTGCAGAGTGAAATGAGCAGAACCAAAAGAACATTGTACACGGAAAGTAAACATTGTACACAGAGAGTAAAACATTGTAGAACAATCCAATGTAATGGACTTTGCTACTAGTAGCAATGCAACAGGCCAGGTCATTCCTGAAGTACTTATATGAAAGAATTCTATCCATCTTAAAAGAAATAACTATGGGACTAGAAATGCAAAAGAAAAACATATGACATCACTTATCACATGTTTATATGGGTATGTGATTTGGGGGTTAGGTTTTAAAAGATCACTCTAAAGCAGGGGTCGGCAACATATGGCTCTCGAGTGATATCTGGCTCTTTTGAGGGCCAGATATGGCTCTTTCTGCAGGAGCCATAAAGTCTATTTTTTTCAGGCGCTGTTACAGGAGGACACACTGTTACAGGAGCGCGCACTGTGAGCACTGTATGGCTGTCACGAAATTACATTTTAAAAAATGTGGCATTTATGGCTCTCACGGCCAAAAAGGTTGCAGACCCGTGCTCTAAAGCAAAAATGAATGAAATGGAAACAGATATCAAGAGATAACATTTGTACAATCCAGTGCAATTACTTGTCAATTCTGGGAGTGGGCTGGGAAGAGGAGAGGGAAAGAAAGTCAATCATATAAACATGGAAAAATATTTTAAAATAAATTTAATTTTTTTTATAAAAAAGGGGTCACATATCCTAGATTTTCCTGATAAAAATTGCAACATTTAGCAATTAGATGGATATGTAGTGTAAAATGAAATTGAGGGGTTGAAAAATTAGAAGGGTGAAAGTACAACAGAAATTTGGATATTTGGAAGAGGCAAGAATCTGAGAGTAATGATAATCCTGTTTTGGAAATGCTGAGTTTAAGACTGTTTACTATATCCAGTTTGAAATATCCAAAGGGCAATTGTTGATGTGAAGCTGAATCTCAGGTGAGAGACTGGAGCTGGATGTTTTGTGAAAGCTGGTGTAGTAACTAGATTGAGAGAATAAATAAATGAATTATCCTCACCTAACTCTTTTTTTTACTTCGACCAATTAGTTAAAAAGAAATTATTAAGCACTTATCACATACCAGACATTAACCAAGTAGTAGGCATATGAAGACAAAAACAAAAGTAAAATCTGCCCACAAGGAACTTACCTTCTATTTAGGAAAAGTTAAATGGAAGAGATATTGACATTAGTCTACACAAAATACTTCGAAGGCTATAAAGTATTATATCCATGTCAATATTCATTTTTGTTCCGCTATAGTCAACAAGGTCTTCTACATAACCAGATGAGTGATCTTTCAAATTCAACTGAAGAGCTAAAAATCAATGTTCTATCAAATTGAAACCTTCAGTTATCAATTTATCCTACATATGTTGAAACTATTATGCAAATATAGCTTATATCATCTAATGGAGGTATTAACAAAAAGCTAAGTATACATTTTTGTATATCTTATGTATAATTTTTCCTGAGTGAAAATTACTTGAAATATATCTGTAGAATAGTTTATGGAATAGAGGTAAATAATTTTAGAAAGTAAAAAAAATTATATAGTATTATATATAAGAATAATCTAATTTATATAATTTTATAAGTTCACATTTTAATTTTTTTCATTAGATTTTTCAAAATTGCATACAGAAAAAAGTTTTTAATAACCATTTCTGACATTGTATGATCTTTGTTCTCTCTCTTCCTCCTTCTCCTAACCCCGCAAAACAGAAAGATTATATTATATGAGATATGTGCACTATCATTAAATATATATTTTCATATTACTTGTGTTGTAGAAGAAGACACATAATGCATGTGTTAGAAAAAAGTCATGAAGGAAATAAAACAAAAAATTGTGATCTATCTGCATTCTGACTCAATCAGTTACTTCTATGGAGATGGATATCTTTTTTTTTTCATTATGAGCTTCTCAATGTTGTCTGAGATCCTTGCATTGATGATGGTAGTTAAATCTTTCACAGTTGATCGTCATACAATATTGACATCATTATTTATCTTTGTTCTTCTTACTTCACATTGTACTAGTTTATATGTCTCTCCAGTGGTATTTTTTTATGAAATTCTCCTGTTTGTAATTTTATGGCACAAGATTATTCCATTAAAATGATATACAAAATAGTGTGTTATCTTTTCTCAATTAATGGATGTCTATTCAGTCTCTAATTCTTTGCCACAAAAAGAAGTATTATAAATATTTTTGTACAAGCATGTCTTTTCCCCCTCTTTATTTGATATCTTTGGGATATAGATCTATTAATGTTATTGCTGTGAGGAAGGCCACGCAGAGTTTTATAGCCCCTTCGGTGTGGTTCCAAATTGATCTCTAGAATAGTTTTTTTTTCAACTCATAGCTCCAACAATGAATTAGTGTCCCAGTTTTCCCACATCTCTTCCAATATTTATCATTTATCTTTTTTCATATTAGCCAATCTGATAAATATGATGTGTTACCCTATATTTGTTTTAGATTTCATTTATTTAGTCAAATAGTGAATTGGAGCATTTTGTCATATTACTATAGATAATTCTAATTTCTTCATCTAAGAATTGCCCATTCATATCCTTTGATTATCAAATGGGTAATGACTCATATTTTTATCAATTTGACACAGTTTTATATAAATAGTATAAATGAGATCTTTGTCAGTAATATTTACTACAAAAATATTTCCCCAATTTTTGTTCCCCTTCTAATCCTGTTTGCATTTATTTTGTTTTTGCAAATACATTCTTATTTAATGTATTCTAAATAATTCATTTCACATATTGTAATGTTTGTTATTTCTCTGTTTTTCTCTATCATTGGTCATAAATACTTCCCTAAGTCTGGCAACTAAATTATTCCTTGTTCCCCTAATTTGTTTATTGCATCATTTTGAATTTATCTTGGAAAAGTTCACATTTTAAAAATATAGGCACTGATGATCAAGTAATGCCTGGGAAATTTTTGCATTTATGTTTTTACAGTGATATTTCCTTCTCATTTTTAGTGATCCAACTCAACACGGCTTCTACCTGACATTTTCTTTTGCCCAATAACATACTTTTTGTGGGAATTTTGATCCAACTAAGAATTCTGAAGATTTGATTATGGAACAAACTTTTCATTTCCATTTTCTAATGAACTGAATGAGAATACATAAGTTAATTCAAAGCTGTACCAAAGATATCATTATTCCCTCCCGCCAAAAAAAAAAAATCTCTCTTCAACTTCCCTATTTCTGCTCACATTATCACCATTCTTCAATTCATTTAGGTTCTGAACCTCCTCATTATACTTGAAACCATACTCAACTTAAACTCATCTCTTCAAAATCACCAGTGATCTTACTAAGCTCTGTTTGTACAACTTGTTATCATTGACCTCTTTCTCCTACAAGACACTCCTGTCTCCAAGAAACTAAACATGATATAACTGTATTACGTATAAAAATGTTAGTATCTTCACTATTTTAAAACTTAGAACCAAAATTTTCTGATGTATTTAAAAAGATTTTCAGTAAATTTTGAACAATGTGCTGCTAAAAAAAAGGGGGAAAACCTGATTCATGCAAAAACAGCTGAATTATATCAGGGAAGATATAAATTTATTTGTCAAATCCCATTTTTTGTAAATAGTAGATAACATTGATTTTTTTTAAAATCTTGATTAATGCATATAGCCAAAAGTATATTTTTCCATCATTTCAATTTTCACATTTTTTTTGAATTATCTTTTTCAGGTATTACAACCTTTAAAGCCAAATAATAAAGCAAACTGAGCTTACTATTAGATCTCTGAGTTTCTATACCCCAAAGAATTAAATGAAAGATTGATAAAATTGAATCTTATGTTTCTCATTTTGGTTATTATTAGGTCATATAACTATTAATAATAATCATGTTAGTGAGATCAAAAAGAGTTTGTTCAATTAACTCATGAATGTAGTAAGCAAAATATTTTATTTTTCTCATCTTCTGATATTTATTTTGTGTTTTATAATGTATAGAATTATTAGTACAGCAGTAGTTATATATCCTTTATAAATAAGTAAATATACATCTGGCAAGCTCAGAGATTTTTTACTCCTAGAGGCACATGATCAAAAAGCTTTGGAGACCACTTGATCTATGGCGCAATTAGATCATGAGTTATTTTAAGTGATATTCTTTTATTGGCAAAATGCCTAACCCACAAATGATGTAGGATAACATTTTTCTCCCTGAGATTGCAAGACATTTATCAGAGAAATTTGCTGCAAAGATTTTCACACAATTACTTGTTTTCCTTCCAGTTCTACCTCCATTTAACTTTGCTCATACAAGAACTTTTCAATTTTATATAACTGAAATTTCCCATTTTATGTTTTCAAAAATAAATGTATTTTAGTTCTTTAGACTTTAAAATGTATGCTTATTGATGGTTATTAATTTCACAACAAAAATATTTTTAAGAAGAAATAAGAATGCTATTGCCAATTATAAAAAAGTTACTTAGGTGAGGTCTCAAGGTACACATAAATGAGGAAGCTATATTTTTGGTGATGAGCAAGACCTAAAACTATACTTTATTAACTAAATAGATATTATTTAACTTGGACCCATCCTTATGTCCTATTCTTCATTTCATGGTCTTAATTAATTTAGGAGACAGTTTTGGCGAGTTTCTTATTTCTTTCTCCTTAAGTACTTAGTTCCTGTTTCCTTTTTAATGTTATTTTCTACTGGTTAATTACATACTAACTTTATTCTTGATGTTGTAGTTCTGGGTTCCATAATAAAGTACGGTTTCAAAACAATGCTCCATATTCATCTCTACCTCATTATATCTAAAATTTAGCTCATTATCTGTCCCCATAGCCAGCTTTCTTCTATATATACTTATTTCTATTGAAGTTACCACCTTATTTTGAATAATGCAGGTTCATTCCCAACTCTTTACCCTCATTTACCACCCGACTCAGTATCAAATCAGTTGTCAAGTAATTTCAATTCTATATCTACCATGTCTTTTATCTTTTCTTTGCATATTGTTACCATCTAACATTTCACCTGAACTATTGCAAACAAATTTCTAATTGATTCCTTTTCTTCAAGTCTCTCTTTTTTCCATTATATTTCAAGTGATAGTCCCAAAGCATAGGATCAACTAGCCTGTCTCCTGCTCAGTAGAGTCATTAAATGATGGTTTATAGATTTAATGGCTTCTGAAGTCCCTCGTGCTCTAAATCATTTGATATCATTAGATATAAAATATACTCTTCTTCAATCATATAACTCATATTTTCATGTAAATTGACATTTTAAAATCCAGGATACTAGAAAGTATTGTCCTATTACTAGAACCCTTATACAACACAAATATATTAGCAAAGCCTATTATCCACAACCATTGCTTTATATTTTCTTCTAATACACATTAGTTAAAACATAATTGTGATCAAGAAACTCAAGTAAATAGTTATAAAACAACAAATTAAGAATCTGGCATAGGTATAATACACTGGACTCTAAGAAAAGAGCTTTTTATTAATATTATCATAATCTAGTTCTTAAAGTAGATAATATCTGTAGGGTCAAAAGTCAGTGTGCATTTTTATGAATGCCTGAAAAATAGCAATGAAATTAATATGTACTGATGCAACTTTCAAGAAATTAATCATTATACACCTCTTCTAGGATACATTGCATACATTATTAGCCATCTTTAGATTTGCATGAATACTATGAATATCATACAATTGCATTTTCATCTGACATTCACATTTTAGGATCACTAATCAATTGATAATTAATCATCATGACAGAAGACTGAATCTGATACCTGTCTTCCCAACTCTCTTACTATAAATCTATGACTGGACCATTATATATTCTACTAAATTCTGCCAAGTGAAGGCTGTCCTCTAACACATGTGATAATATGTTTAGCTATCTCTCTAGAGTACTGGGTTCTATGTCATTCCAATACATGCTGAAACTGAAATGAATTACTCTAATTTTAAATCTCTTTCTTATTCTATTTTTGAAAAAAAAATGAAACAGTGACAAAATAGAGGTATCAGAAGACACAGTCAGAGGGCAGCATATGGTCCACAACACTATACAATGTGTGCTGAACTAGGTTAAAATGTAATTGAGAAATATTTGGCAGAATAAAATAATATATAATGAACTATATGCTGTTATGTAGTTTTCTAAGTCGATATGATTCCTGCTGGTGTCCTTTTATATAGGTCAATGGTTCCATTTTCTATTACAGTTTGACTCAATTGGCAAAAGAACTCCAATAGAGACCCATTTTTTCTCTTTGTTCACCTGATTCTCTTTCTTCTTCTCAGTAAGTGGCGTAAGAGAGTAAAATATATCTACTATTTTCCTTTTCAGCAGCAAATCAGATTTAAATATTGAACTACCCTTTCTTCAGGCACAAACACTTTTTCTCAGAACACTGAAGCTTGCTTTACCTCTAGAGAAGTGATATGTCAAAGGTCATCCCTATTTAGTCCTTTTTAGTGCCAGTCAATGAAGTCAACCTATTATCCCCCCACCTCCTGCCTAATCATATCACTGCCCATTTCACTATGTCAGTCTGTCACAATGTCTAGTGCCCCAAAGCATAGACCAGACTAACACATATACTCTTCTGAGAATGGTCCTGATTGCATGATGGTATAGCTGCTAATTTATTACCAGTAATCAACAGAAAAACAATCTTGATTAGTTTTTAGTGAGAACTCGTTCCCAAACCTCTCAAAATTTTCATAATTTTAATTACAATATATAAATTTCCTTTACTCATGATTCTATTTTTCAGGCATTTTAACAAAATTCTGAACGTACTACAAAAAGAACTATTTGTATAATTTTATATTATGATAAAGCTTAAACAATTTGCTAAATTTATACATCACTGTTTTTCTACTGAATTTTCAGCTGTGCCTACAAAATACAAAAATATAGAGCTGAAAAGTTCAATCAGTAATGCAGATGTTTTGCCTTCATAACACCAGCTGTTTTATCATATAGATTAAAGGATTTGGATGTTTTCACTGTTGTTATGAATCATGTTGCTATAACTCATATGTTTTTGATGTGTCTTTTAAGCTTATATTGTTTTTATGTAATAAGAAAACGGATATTCACTATTGATTTCAATAATTAATGATATAGTTAAAATAGGTAAATTAGGAGGAAGAAAGGCTCTGTGATAAAATCATTTGATTTTCTTCAAAAGGCACAAAACGTGATCCTGATTTTTATTAATTTTTTTTCTCTTGAAGCAAAGTCTGGAATCCCATCAAATGTATTTTTTTGTAATACAAGTAATATGGAGTTTTATGTTACAGAGTATTTGAGTATCCTTTCTGATTACATCTTTATTTCTAGTGAAATATTATAGCAATCTTTATATTTAATTTTTTACATCTTATAATAATATATCTTATCTTGCTAAATGAATTATTTATCTCTTATTCTTAGAGTTCAATGGGCAAATATTAAAAAATAAACTAATATTTCTATAAAGGTAGTTCATGCCCAATAATTAAACAATCAACATTTGTTTTTTTTTTAATTCTTACTGTCTTAGAATGAAAACTAAATATTAGTTCCAAAAGAGAGGTAAGGTCTAGGCAATTGGGGTTAAAGTGACTTTCTCAGGTTCATCCAGCTAAGAAGTGTCTGAGGACAGATTTTAACCAAGGACATCCTGTCTAAGGATCTGGCTCTCTATCCACTGAACTACTTATCTGCCTCAAATATTTAAATTGTTTAGTTTTGCTGTTTGTTTTGTTTTTTTAATATTTCTTTCTGTTTTGGGTTTGATACTGTCAGTTCCAAGGAGAACAGTAAAGGCTAAGCACTGAGGAATAAGTGACTTGCTCAAGGTCACACAGCTGAGAAGTAATTGAGGTCAAATCTGAACATAGGACCTCCCATTTCTTGTCTTGATTTTCTATCCACTAAGCCACTTAGTTGCCAATCAACATTTATGAAGGGCCTGCTATGTATCAGGTACTTCCATGGATATAAAAAGAGACAAAAGATAGCTCTTACTTTCAAATACCTAATAATCTAATGGGAAAGTAAACATGCAAACAAATACACATAAAGCAAGCTATATACAGGATAAACAGGGAATAATTAATAGAGGGAAGGCATTGGAAATAAGTAGGGCTTGAGAAAGTTTTATGTAGAAAGTGGGATTTTAGTTGAGACTTTAGATATGGGAAATCACATATGTGTATATGTATATAAATATACAAACACACACATATATAAATTATATACAAAAGTACTGAAATATATTCTAAATTTAAAAATTTTAAATGACATTAAAATTATTTTAAATAAATGAATAAATCCATGTTTATTATAAGGATTTGCTACATTTTACTCTAAATGTTAGAAATAAAAGTTAATAATTAAATGACACTGAACTTGAAGTGCTTACATTTTACTGGGGTGATATGATGGTTTCACAGATAAGTAAAATGCACGTTCAAAAAATGACAGAAGAAAAATATCTGAAAAGATGAAGAAAGGTATCATAGGAAAACTGGAACCTGAACTGAACCTTAAAGGAAAATAAATACTCTTAAATGTATATGTCTGGGTAATTTTCCATTTTTAAAATATTTTTGCTGTTGTTTTGGCCCTCTACCACCTCTCAGGTACAATTTGTTTTAGCACTAAATAAAAATTAGAATACTAATAGAAGAAGAAAGAGCAAAAGAATTTTCAATGAGAAATGAGCACCAGGTGAAAAGAGAGTTCTGATGGAAGAAAAGAGTAGAATGAATGGAGAAAACGAAACAACAGAAATAGCTTGGGGAAGACTATGAACCTGTTGATGATTCAAGACACTACCTTATTTGCTTACTTTGTCATCATTACTTCTTAAAAGAAAAAATAGATTTTACTAGGACACATGAAATCCCAGAGTTACTCAGAAAGATGAAATTCTGTCTCTCTTTTCATTGCCTTTGCAATGACCATCCCAAATTCTTAGAATGCAATTGTTCCTTAACTATGTTCCATAGAACTCTTATTTTCCTCTAAGAAGAAGCTCAATCACCATTTTTAAATAGAAGCCTTTATTCACACACCCCCTTCTCTATTGCTATTATCTATGCATTGAAAAAGAAGATATGCTAAAAGAATATGAAAGATAAATTTGAGGAGGTGGGAGAAGATTGAAAGAGATCCTAGGAAACTATTACAATCATCCAAGTAGGTAGTAATGAGGGTCTTTACTAAAGTATCAATAGTTATAGATATCAGGAGTAGATATGAATTACTGGATAACCAAACCTTCATTCAAAAAAAATTCTCAGCATTTTCTCCATTCATTTACATTGTTGTTATTCAGTCTTCTAAGTTATGTCTGATTCTTTATGACCAAATTTAGGTTTTATATATGGGGAAATTGAGGCAAACAGGGGTTAAGCAACTTGCCCAGGGTCACACAGCTATTAAGTGTTTGAGACCATATTTGAGTTTAGGAAGATATATTTTCCTGACTCCAGGCCCAGAACAATATTTATTTTATCACCTAGCTACTCCTAATATGTATTAACTATCCAGAATATATTAGAGATGATAATGTAAAATCTAATGTTGAAATGGAATAGTTCAATTCTAGTTTTAGACAACATTCTAAGTTCTGTGTCAGAAGCTCTTACATGGCACAGGAAAATGAAGGACCTATTTACTCCTCTGACTCATCATCATATCCAGATAATTCTGTAAGTTTCATAATCTGAAAGCATTTGGGGTGCTTCACTAAATCCCTGATCACAAATTCAGTGAAGACATAGAAATATTTACATGTCAAAATAAAGAAATGAGGCCTAAGAATAACTGATGTGAAATGGCTCCCATGTATAATTATCACAAACTAGAAACTTGTATAACTTATTTCATTTATTATTTTTTTCTTTTCTTTTCTCCAAATGGGAAGCTAGGCCACACAATGAGGCCTGTAGTCTGTGAGACTCATCTTCCTAAATTCAAATCTGGTTTCATACAGTTACTAGCTGCGTAAACTCTGGACAAGTCACTTAACCCTTTTTTTCTTAGTTTCTTCATCTAGAAAAGGAAGTGGAAAAGGAAATGGAAAACCACTTCAGAATCCTTGCCAAGAAAACTGCAAAGCAATGGATGTGACTTTATTCTCCCTGAAGCATGTAGTGCATTCTTCAGTAAATTTCTTCAAAGTATCAGTAGTTTTATTTTGTCAATATTCAACTGTATGATCCTCTGGAACTATGAACAAGGTAGGTTATCATTTTATTTATTTCATACTCCCCAAAGAAGGCAGGTATTATAAATCCCAAGTCTCATTCCCTACCACACTTTCTCCATTTACATATTTAGTTTGGCTCTACCTAAAGCATTCTAGCAGAGACCAATTTCATCTTTATTCAAAAGTGGCATTATCCCAGTTAGATACTACTCCTATGTTAAGATAGCAATTAACAAAATCTTCCAGAATTTGTGAAGTGACCATACTAGTAGTGCCAGACAACATGCTAAGCCTTGAAGATACAAAGACAAAATAAATAAAGAATCAATCAAATAAATAAATGAATAGGCCTTCCTTATCTTGGCAAAAATGGTTGGCCTCATAGGGATCTATTCTGGAATTCTGCTTCATGCTAGAGTTCATTTAATTGCTGATCTTAAAGAGCATACTCAATATTCAGAAATGTCAGAGATTGATACTCATAATTTCATGTGGACTTCCATCCTTCACATCAGATTGAATACAAAGGAATCTAAATTTTATGTCATTTCTCCAGATGAAGTATAACTGGCAGTCTCTTGTGACTCTCATCTTGGGTGGTGTTCTGAAACAAGAAATATATCTACCTCTTTTACAGTATGGGATTTTATTTCCATTTCCTGGATTTTCCTGAATTTGTTAGATGTCTATTATCTAACCTATTATCTATATTATAATTTGTTAGATACTATTATCCCAGAGAGTAGCTATTCTCTCTGGATTCCAGCACTGTGAACTCCAAATATAAATACAAAGACATTTTTTATGACTTATTTTCTTTTACAATTTAAAGATCTTTTGATTATAACAGTCAAGACAAATTAAGTACAGAATCTAAGAAGAGATATAGTCACCTATTTCATATGGAGATCAGAAAATGAGATTTCATAGCCTTTTCTACTGTTTTTATATTTCACTTTGTGCTTTTCTGGATTTATTTTGTGGATTAAAAAAAAAGTCTTAGAATTTCAATTTCATATCTCCATTCTTTTATGCTTCTGCCATGTCTTTTTGTACTGACCTGACTTATTCCACTTCAAGCACTCTTCAAGGCTCTAAAATCCCTGGATATCAGGTCTTCAGAGTAGTAATAAGCTGTGCATATAAGTTCCATCTCTACTCTTTAATAAGTATGTGACCTTTGGCAGAGTACTTAACCTTGCTATGCCTCAGTTACCTCATATGTAAAAGAATAATAATGATTCTTGTACTTCCTCTCTCCCTTCCAGACCTATTGTGAGAAAAAAGCACTTTGTAAACTCTAAAGCACTCTATAAATGTGAGCTACCACTGTTGTTATCACAGGATCCAAGCAAATCCTCCTTTAAACCACCCACGGTACCCGTTTAATCCTATTCTTAAGGCTAGCTGAAGAAAGAGATTATACTTATTATGAAGCTCTTCTGTCTGTCTCTCTTTAATCTTTCCTGCTGAAATATAGCTCATGCCATTTGTCATTCAGTTAATAAGACTGTACTGTTCACAAAGTGCTTTCCTGGGTCCTTTGAAAGACAGAAAGGAAATAAAAGATAGAGGACTTAGCCTTAGAACCTTTAAGTATACTGGGCAGAATAAAATAAATACACATGAAAGAAACCTAAGAACACTTGCTTCAAATATTTCAAAGGATTTGTGATGCTATTCTTTTGGGGTCCTCCCTACAGCACTGTAACTCCTCCATCACATAACAGTAAATGACTACAACATTTTCTGTGGCCACAAAACACTTTACCCCCATAAGGCAGTTGCATAGTGATTGAATTTAATTTTATATAACTTTTCAGTAGTTTATAGGCTGTGCTTTTACTACTGTCTGACTGCTCACTTTAATTATCATTTCTAGAAACTATACCAATGACTTAATTCGTGAACTGGCTGTTGAATAGAAGCCAGTGATTTCACAGGAAAGTATACCAGGTAGCATATATGTATAATTTTCCTCTCTCTGCCATTTAATTATCTTCCACCCTCATCTCAAACATGTTCAAAAAATGCCTATATTTCTACAATCATTCATCCTGCAAGGTTGAGATATGCAATATCCAGTTCAATATTTACATATCATAACTAGAAAGTATAAACTTTTACTTGATTCAGCATTACCAACTTCATGTGAATTAGTATAACTTAGGAGCTTTTTTAGATAAGATCCCTAAAAGAATGCAAAAGATAAGGTCAGTTTTCCTGAGGGGAAAGGGGAAATAAAGGTTTTGAGTATGACAGATTAAACTAGTTTACACAATCAAGGATCTAGGACAGCCAAGGGCTAACATAAGAACACCTTGAACTGGAGTCTCTGAAATGAAGATAGGTTATATCTAAAAGAAACAAATACAAAATGCTTTATAGAAGTGGATTCTGAGTGTAAAATTATATTAAAATAGAAAGAAGATAGGATATAATTAGAAAGGAAAATAGTAAAATAAGAAGAAATTATATGAATGCATGTAGTCCAGTACTCTCTAAGACAATTGAGGTTCCCATACTATTCCAAGATTAGATATTTTGATTAATTGGAAGCCCATTTTCTCACCTAAATTAGAATCCCTCAGTGGTATTTATAAAATATTGACAAACAGTGGCATGCTTACATAAAAATGCAAAAGTAGGCATTTTCTGAGATACAATATAAATTAATATTTTTAGAAAGAATATATCTGCATCTTTCTGAAGTTATAAACAACATGTGTCTCTAGCTAATAAAGTAAAGGGTATGTATTACTCTAAAAAAGAGAAGTAATCATGATAAAGATAATATATTAAGAAAATAATAGAGATAAATTTAAGGATCCAAAATATAAAAGCAAAATAAATAGCTCAAAATAATAAAATTCAGAATTCAAATTTTTTAGAAAGAATAATTGTATCCTACCATATATCTATGGGACCTCAGAAAAATAGCAATAGCTATTATACACATATTTTAATTCAATAAAACACAACATTGAATCCTTTTTGTTTAAATTCAGATACTACAAAGAATGATTGATAAAATTTGATATATTTGAGTATAAAAATGATGAAATGTAAAAATTTCTTACTACAACTCTATTTTATCTAAAAAAAGTATGAGTTATTTGGTTCTCGAAGTTGTAAATATGTCATTTAAAGATTAATTTTCATTCTGAAATTCGGCATTTCTACATTATAAAATGCCATATCTGTCACAATAAGCCCCACTGAAATGTGTCAAATTTGTATTCTCTTTGCCTACAATAGTCAATATGACAAATTAGAACAGCATAATTTATCTAAGGATTAATTTAATTATAATGAATGTTCATTGACATCTTACATGGTGTAATAACCACCTTATGCAACATTTTGGGCTATATATGTTATAAGTAATGTATTAGTAAGTTACCTATCATCATGTGAAAGCCTGTGACAAGATGGGTCTTGTTGTGTTGCCAAAATTATGAATTGGTTTTATAATCATTCTTTTGGCATTCTTAATTTCCAAATTTCCCTGGAATGGAGGACTAAATCAAGCTAGAGATTTCTTTTAAGCTTCCAAGAAGTAGAAGCAAGTTTTGTTTTGTTTGGTTTTTTTTCCCAAAGCTATTACATGACAGAGTTGTTAATCAAATGAGGGTCCTTCAACTCCAGATCCAGAATTGTCTTCATTGTACTCTGCTTCATCTTTTCATAAAATCCTAGATTAGGAGAGGACCTCAGAGGTAATAGAACTCTAACACAGGAAGAGTATGGATGAATCACTATTCTTAACAAAAGGTCTTGCAGCCTTCCTTTGAATTTTAATCATTGAGTTGGCAGATACCCTTGCTTTCATTTATCAAGTCCGCTTAATATAACAATAGACTCAGTACATCCTTATTCAAAAGAAGTAATTAAATATTCCTCATGGTTTTAATATGGGATAAGTAGTCTTCTAGACAATTCTTCTAATTCTTCAACTGGCATGTCGAATGAAGAAACCACACTCTTTATGGTCTCTTCTGATCTGTACATCATGTCCTAATACAGAAATAAAAAAGGACAGTCCTATTGGCTTGCCAATTTTCCTTTATGGAAACAAATTCAAAAGAGTAAATTGACTTCAGTCTTTCATTTACTATAAAGAATATAAAAGAAAAAAGTATTTTAATCATTAGAGTTTTCACTTTCAGCCATTTACCTCAAACTCTTTTCTATGATCTCTATAGGGTTTCAAGGAGAATCTTACCAGGGTTAAAGATTTTCAAGTATCAAAGATTCACTCAAGGCTTTAATTTATTTTTTAATCAGTGGAATTTATAAACACAAAAGGATGAAGTCATTAATCTGTTGTTAAAAACTACATGTATATACAACTAAAAGTAACCTATAATCAGTCTTCCATGCCAATTTTCTACTATATCTGAATAAGCATTGTGCATTTCCCTTGTTCCTTCTTACTTCTCAGCCTTCCTTCTCCTTCATTTTTTAGTCCTATCCCATTAGTGGCAAATAACCATGTTTCCTTATATTAAAGTGATTCTGTCCATTCCCTACACAGGAAAGCTTTCAAATGTGCCTCCTGCTTCTAAACAAAACTTTGAGGTTAAGTGGCTGCCAATGATATTGTTTTAAATACAAAGAAGTAAAGCCAAATAGAGATAAGATTTTCACTTTGCTTTATAAGGAATTAATCTGAGGCAACTGAACTCATTCCACTAGGGATCTATCATTGCTCTCTGATATGACGAGATCTGAATCCCTTTTAAGGCTCAAAATGAGCTGAGTCATCTATAGTCCAAAGGTGAAGTTGCCAAGTACTGCACTTCTTTTACATTAAGATTCTTTAATTTGCTACTTATTAGTAGATGATAGATATTTAAAGTTGTTTTTCCTCCCTCTACTCTACTGGAGAATTTTTCATGCACTTCCAGCAATATCAATATTTATTGAACATGCAACAAGTGCATTGAAACCAAGAAAACAGTATGCTTTATGGTCCTTGGTCAATATAGCCAAATGTACTACATGGAAAACTTTAGGTTAATATGCTGGCTAGATGAGAATTAAGAAAGTTGTAATTTAGAGAGTTTATCAGTATCATTTTTATTTGAATGAAATGCCCTGAGTCTATAAAATAAAATATGGAAGATTTCTAGGGTTTTTTATTTCAAGTATTAGAAACAAAACAAAAGATAACTAGAAGACTTTGGGGTAAAAATTCAGAAATGATTAACTATTTTCATCATATGCCTTCTCTCTATATTTATATTTTTCCTCAAGTTAATTTTACTCTATATGGATATGATAGATAATTATACCTTCATTTGCCTGTGATGTGACGGACTTTCTCTTAAGGCATAAAGATAACTATAAATTCAAATAAATTGATTTTAGTATTATACCTGTTACCTCAGTTGGCTCAGCATATGACAAATGAGATTCTCAATTTAATGCCTAGTTGACATGGTAAGCTATGATGAATTCCATGGCAAGATGCTAGGTCCAATGTCCTAAACAATTCTCACAATTTCCTGCTATAGGTAAGGAGAAGTGTGTAAAAGAGTAGATTTGTCTTTTATTTGAGTGAAAATGAAAATGTTTATAATTATATTCATATATATCTATTCCATCTTTTCTATAATATGGATCTACAATTCTTTGCTATTAAACATACTTTGTCATAGATCTCTGAGAATACCGTTTTACTATTTTATTTGCAAAATACCTTTCTCTAAGTAAATCAGTATACATGATTATCTAAAGAATATATATATATATATATATATATAGCTATTATCTTTTTCTTTGTACAGTTTTAGTTGTTCTGCCTTAATTTTTTCTTACTTCTCCATATCATTCTTAAAAAAGGGGAACCTTAAAGTCTGGGTAAAAAAAGGATAAAATTTTCAGGTCCTAACGAATTATGAAATTCTTATTTATACTCAGTAAAATTTTAGCATTGTAAAAGATATAATATGTGATACTGAGAAGGACCTGCCTTAACTCAGCCCAGAGTGGTTTTGTAGCCTATAGGGTTAGAAAACTTGGATACAATGATTCAAGAGATAATTTGTAACAAGGGTAAGCCCTATTTGACTACAGGAAACTAAATCTACTAAATTTGAAAGCTACCACACAGATCCACCTTCCTTTCAAAATTCACAGAAATTCAGGAAAGGGAAAATGATGATTGAGAATAAGGGAGGTTAGGAAGATTCAAAGGAAATAGTTAAGCTAACAAATTTTAAGAGAAAAACTGCAGAATATAGGCCAGGTTTTTAGTCCCAAGATAGAGCTCAGTTGACCGTCCTACTCTCATCGAGTCTCCAGGGTCAACTGACTAACCTCAGGATTCAAAACCCTTTTCAACTGTCAGAAACTCTGCAGTTAGGCTTTGCAGGGCTAATATGCACTCTTTTGCACTACAATGTTCAAATGGAAGGAGAAGGAAAGTAAAACATAATCTAATGAATAAGGAGGGTCCAATTGTTTAAAATTGTATTGGAGAAATAATCTAGGTCTATATGTGAATCTTTCTAGAAATACATCTGAAGACACAATGAGAATTATTTCCAATGAGGAGGAAAAAGGAGTTGTCTTAAGGAATAAATAGGACAAGGGATTGGTAACCAGTTTAGCTTATAAATGGAAATGTCCAAAGAAAAAAAGATCACAATTGAAGATTAATAAAAATGAAGTATTATCCTAAAAGTAAATTTGTTCTAATGGTAAAGCCTTATTTAAACTAAAAAAGTGAGGAAAGCTAAGGACAGGAAGGATAACAATATTAGAATTAAAAAATAAAATGCCAACTTCTTAGAATAAATTGAATAATAGATAATAAGGGAGGAAAATAGAATTGCTTAAACCTAACTCCCCTTATGTTTCCTCTGTCAAAACAAGCCATCATTGTCAAAGGACAGAATGAAAAAGTCTAATATGTCTGATACTCAAATTATTAAATGAGATATTAAGAAAACACTTAGCTAGCCTTGAAGAATTCAAATCATCAAGCCTAGACAAACTAAATCATTAGGTACCCAAAAACTGGAAGGTGTGATTGATGAACCACTACCTCTGGTCTTTGAAAAAGCTCGTAGAAAGGGAGAGTTCCAACAATATTAAAAAAAGAAAAGCTTCCATTTATTTTATAATGAAGAGAATAGAATCAGGCAGCTTGACATTAATCCCTGCTAAATCATAAAACATTATTTAAGGAATCATTTTGAGTACCTAGAATGTAAAGCAATAATTACAGTGATATATTTTCTTTATTGAGAGAATTATTAGCCTGATAGAATAGGAGACTGATCTCCAGATGCCGTCTTCATCCTCTAGATTTCTTTGTTTTATATTAAAATTTTTATATTTCCTACTTCCACATTTGAGTACCTTTGGAGAGAGATTCCATAAGATGATGGAGCTGCTTAATTTATTTTTCAGTGGAAAATTAAAGACTGATATCATGGATATACATAGATTAATAAAAATGTTATGGTTCAACTTCCCAACTTAATTTAGTAGCTAAACTTACACTATTTAAGAGACAATAATGAACTTAAGGTTAGGAAAAACCAGCCAATCAATTTAAAAAGTCATCTAATTGTTTACTATTCTGGCACTGTATTAAATGCTGGCGATAAAAGTAAGGCAAGAAAAACAAGTCTTTTTTTTCCTCAAACAGCATTTTATGCTGTGGGAAGGACTTGTAAATAACTATATACAGATAGATAGATAGATAGATAGATAGATAGATAGATAGATAGATAGAATATAGTGTGAAAGAAAAAAGACATTCATAGTAATAGGTACCTGGAAATTCTCCCTCCAGAAGATGGAACTTGAGCCTTGAAAGAATTTAAGGAAGCCAGTAGGTGAAGGTGAGGGAGAAGAGCATTCTTGGCCTGGGAGATAGCCAAAAGAAAGATACAAAGGTTCCACAGAGGTGAGAAATGGAAGACTTTGTACAGTAATTGCAAGTAAACCAGCATTTCGTGATATGTCTGTGTGTACATGTGTGTGTATCTATGTAGACAGTAGTAGTTAAAAGAAGAGTTTTAAGTGTCAAATACACACTTCATATTTGATCCTGAAATTAATAGAGAGCCATTTGGTCTAACTAGGAATGAAGATGTGATCCAACTTAAAATTTAAAAAAGTTATTTGGACAACTGAGTGAAGTATAAATTGTAGTGGAGAGAGAATTGGGGCAAGGCTCGTAGTCCTAACTAGAAATGCATGTCTGGAGAGAATTATACACAAGATGTTATGAAGATATGAATGATAAGATTTAGAAATGCATTGAGTACATATTTAAAGCATCTTCCTGTAAAAATGTAATATTTTATAAGACTTATTTTTGATGTTATGAGTTTGGTGTATTTTAAATGGAGAACAGCTTTCCATGAAAACATCAAATATTCTAGCATCCTCATTATACTTATATCCCTCTTACATATTTGCAGTTAATGAATAAGCCATGGTTACAGATCCAAGTCAAAGACTTTTCAATAATTAATAAAGGTATAAAGATGCTACACAATCCCTTTGTGCAGTTTGTTTATTAATTAGAAAATCCATATTAATTTGCTCTTTATGTCCCTGATTTTCTGATATACACTATTAGATCTTAAATAGATATTATGCATATACATATACTCAGATATATAGAGAGTAGGCATTTATAAATTATTGCTTTTTTGTTATTGAAAAGAAAGTACCTAATGAAATGTCCCAAAAATCTCCTGTGGATGGGTCATTTAAATTTTCTATCAATGAATTAGATCAAGAATTAAAAAGATACAAAGCAGGGAGGGACAGTTATACTGAATGATAAGGTAAAGTCTCAGAATTATCTGTAATATTATCTACAACCTATAATGTAAGTTTGTATCTTATAAGATGAAATTTAAGTGGAATAAATGTAAATTCTTACATGTGTGTTCAAGAAGTTAACTACCATATAGTCCATGGATAGCTACATAGCAATTCACCTGGGAAGAAATTGTGGGTTTCATTAAACTGCAAGTTCAATATAAATTGACCTGAAATTTGGCAGCCAAAAAAAAAGATAAAAAAATCTTAAACTGTAGAACGTCCTAGTTTCTAGAATTAGGGAGGTGATAATTCCAATTGTACTTTGTTCTGATCAGACTATTTATGGTTAATATAGTCAATTCTGAGTGCAAAATGTTTAAACAGTCATCGATAGACAATTCCACTCAGTGAAGGGCAGTCATCATAATGAAAAGCCTCAGCATCATAGCACATAAACAATGATGAAATGAATTGGGATATTTGGGGTGGGGCAGGTCAAAGGCTCAGTAGGTGGAAGAGTGATTACACTTCTTGGTTTTGCATATAAGGGCTAAATATAAGAGAACTGCGTAGGAGTTACAAAGATACAAATTTCCATTTCCATGAAATAAGTTAATAGTAATACCAGCTGTGTTAAGAGTGAGGTGAGAGTTTGATTCACTCTCACGTGAGGACTTTTAGGAAAATGTTAGGCAGCTTCTTGTTAATTTTGTTGCAAAGAATCAATGTGATCACAAGATTAAATGCAAACTATCAATTAAATAGGAAGTGATTTGAAAAGGAGCAAGGGAAGACACTAATCACTAGGGGCACCAGGAAAGGCCCCATGTAGGAGATGGAGATGAGCTGCAGAGGCAAATAGAGATTCTAAGAAATTTCAACAAGAAATATCACTAAATCAGTATCAATAGATGAAACTGGAAGAAAGAAAACAAAGATGCGAGATAAAAGAGATCAGTGGCCATCTTTCCAATAACCTATTTTTATCAACAGTGATTGTAGAGCTGCTGCCTTTAGACAATATCACTGAAGTTCCTGATGTACTTCTTATCTGAGAAAATGCTAATGGCACTAGAAAGATGATGCTAGAATAAATATCTACCCCTAAATTAATATGCACTGAAGAAATGTAAGCAGGAACAAATACAATTTTAAAAGAGCATGGAGGGGCAGTTGTTCACTTCCTAACTGTGTGAGCCAGGGCAAGTGATTTAATCCCAGTTGCCTAACCCTTCCCACTCTTCTGTTTATCTTCTTAGTGTCAATTCTAAGACAAAAGAAAATGGTTAACTAAAAGCACACAGAGAATAGTTATCAAATACCTCAAAGAGCATCTTCCATTTAAAATAATGAAGAATGATTAATAGTTTTTTAATATTCTCTGCCTTTTTCAAAAATAAACCATTGAGGCTATCAATATATCTATATCTATATCTATATCTATATCTATATCTATATCTATCCTTCAGTCTACTTGTTGGTCAGTGGAGGGACATGGCATGTTGAATACAATAAAATATATTCATATTCACAGATGGTTTATAATAGCTGTCTGATTCTTAGTACAATTAGAGCTAATGGAAAAGAAATTGGCTGCTTTGTGAGGTGATGTATTCCTTTTCAAAAGAGGTTTTTAAACACAATCTAGATATTCACCTGGGAATTTCATAGACTAGATCCATGCATTTAGTAGAAAAATGAACTAAATGTCATTGTAATGAGATCATGGGATTAAGAACCACAAGCAAGGGCAAGAGAGAGAAATTGCTTAGCCAAGTCCATATAGGTATAAAGTAATAAAGCTCACATATGAACCTAATTCAACTGGCTCTAATTTCAAACACTTTTCTCTGTATAAATCTTCATCTCTGTTTCCACAGACTCTGAAATTTTATAAGCCTATGTTTTCTACAATATGTTTAAAAAACAGGGAGAGAAGTTAGCTTTGAGTTAGCAACCTCCAGACCTAATCATTGCTAAAACAGTTATCATCAAGGTCAAGGAAAAAACTATGATCCATGGAAATGTACAAAAAAAGAGATGGGTATGGCAAGCATGGGCATTTGCATTGTTCTAAACAATAGCATTTATGCAAAAAGGGGATGCTATGATAGGTCATTGTGGATGGATAGGAAGCTTATCCCAACTGTAGATACAAAGTCAATATATATGAAATAAATACAAAAGAATTTGTAGTACAAAAGATTGTTAAACAATAGAGTACAAACAAAAGTGATAATAGACTTTAGAAAGGACAATATAAATGTAAACTAGAGCTCTCACAAAAAGTGTTCCAGAAAATGCATGATCTGTACCTGGATTGTTTTAAAAGGCAGGGAGGAGATATAGACTGGGACGTTTAAGGGGTAAAAAGTGGTTTTGATTTGATGAATATTAAAAGATTTGTTCACCAGGGAATTGAATAATTATCAATCCCCAATTAAAGAATAACCTCAAGTCAGAATGACCTTTATGAAAATTTTTTTACAAATGAGGAGAGGAAGAAGAAATAAGGAAATGAGAGAGAGAGGATAAGATAGGATAAATAATCTAACAAACTAAGTAATTTGCTCTGATCCCCTAGTTTAATCCAGGTAGATCTAATTAACCCTCAGCAGAGGGAGGTTTGGCCTCGAGCCCAAGGTTGGAAAGTTAGAGGGCCAGAGGCTCAGAGGGCCCAGGAGATGAATGAAGCAAAAGCTTCAGTCACAGAGGTTCTATTGAAAGGGAAGTACCTTAAGAGAAGTTCAGGAAGATTCGGTCTTTACACTTACCATGTGGAATTCCAAAGGAAAGATTTAAGAACAGTCTCACCAAAGTCTCAGGGTCCCAGCTCCAGAGCAACTCCAAGTCCAAGTCATGAACAAGAAGCAAGCTCTGAAATCACTGAACTCGCTTTTAAAGAGGCTATTTTTTTGCATCACTTCCTGTGCCTTCTTCTTCGTTTACATGTCCAGTCACAACAGATGCTTTTCTTAGGGCTTCCCAGGAGGCTGTCAGTAAATTTTGA
This sequence comes from Gracilinanus agilis, assembly GCF_016433145.1. NCBI lineage: Eukaryota > Metazoa > Chordata > Mammalia > Didelphimorphia > Didelphidae > Gracilinanus > Gracilinanus agilis. The sequence continues at coordinate 187,018,697 of NC_058135.1, read as the reverse complement.
TTTGTCACTCACTCTAGCACACATGGATCACAGACCTCCCAATTTGTGAGTTAAGTGGAGATGTTTTCACTTTTGGTGATTAAATCTAAAGATGGGCAGGGTAGATTTAATCTAATTATCACAAAGGTAGAGTTCCAAGTAAGCAATAGGGAAAAAACAGATGTATAGAGGCAAGACAATTGCATTCATATTTGAGATATAATCCTCCAATTAATTCTTAGGTGTTGTCATAATTTTAATGTAATTTGTATGTGAGGTAAATGTAATCCTCTTCATGAACTTCAGCAGGCTACTCTGACAAAGGTCACCCCACAAGTCTCCATTGTTTATTAAGGAAAGCTTTAAAGGCAAAACATTCTTTAAAGTTGATAAATGGGAAGTGGGATGGGGCAGGAGATCATAGTTTCTTGGGTCATAATATGAGATAATATAATCAAGATAATGAGGAACTAGAATCAGCATTAGAGTTCACATATATATTGCAATAAAACTACTCATCCATTTATGTGACTTTGAAAAGTGAGGAAGATAACATGACATTTTATATCCTGATTTGTAAGAAAGATGAAAATATGAGATTTAAATAAGTTGAAGTATGTATTTGTTTTTGTAAGGGTACAATGAAAATTGGATTTCTGTCATTTCATGCAGTTTTCATTTTTAAAAAATAGCCCAGTTCTTTAAGTCACTGCTACAATGCACTGTACAATTGGTATTTATCTCTATTCATACCATTGGTAAATGTCTTCTCTTTATATACACATTTATATTATTTCTACTCAATGAATTGTTCCAAATGGTAATAAACTTACCACACTGACAAAGAAAAAATAGATCATCATAAATAACTAAGATAAGTGACATTTTTATTTCATTATAGATGATAAATATGTTGATTTAAGAAAAATTTAGAAACAGGTTAAAAATAAAATATTTACTTAATTTACACTCAATTTCTACAAGTTCATGAGAGATACATTATTAATCTTACATTATAGATAATAAGTGAGAAGCTATTAAACTATTTTATTTTTGCCATATGAGAATACCACTGTTTAAAAGCAGAAATAAAACAAGGGTCATTGCATTTAATCATAAATATGTCAAACAAAAGATGTCACATGAAGTAATAATTCCATAAAAGCAGCATTTTGTTTGACCTACAGGTTAACTCTGCTACAAGAAGCTAGTTATAAGTTTTTGCATAAATGTGTGTATACACACACACACACACACACACACACCACACCATCACCACCACCACCACCAACAACAACAACAACAACAGTGGGACTACCAACACCCTTTATCACTCAGCAAAGAAAGCAACCCTGAAGAATATACAAATAGCATCCTCAGCTATCTTTCCCTTAGGTTTACATGTTGCTGATGTTGGGATGAAAATTGATGATTCAACCACATTTAAAGTGATTCTGACAGATTTCTTATTCATATACTTGACTCTAAAAAAATTTGTGCATAAAACCTATATAAATTGTTATTAAATTGAATACCCATATTCATTAAATTTGGAACACCAAAAATGCAGCTATTCAATCAACTAACATTTCTTAAGCACCTACTATGTGTCCCACATTGTGCTAATCACTGCCAACTGTTGCAAAGAATATAGATATTCAACTTTATAGGTTTATTTTCCTACAACTAAATGAACCCTAGAAGCACCATGAAAAACAAGAAAGAACACTAAATTTCAAGTCTTACTCTTTTGCTAATTGCCGGGGTAACATTGTAAAAGTCCCTTAACTTCTCAGTTCTTCAGTTACCTTAACTCTAAAATAAAGAGAATTGAGCTAATAAGATCAGTTCTCATGCAAAATATATGATTCCACGAGCTTTTTCACTTTTATTTACATCTTTATTTTACATAATGCTGACTTGATAAGTCATTTTACCATGAGCTGTGTCATTGTAATAACAATTCTACTTCTTGACAGTTTTTAAGGGCAGGAGAGTTGAAGAGGACCAAATAAGATTTTAAATAATACATATATCTACAGATAAATGCATTATGACCAGACTTGTTTCAGGCTACCTCTTTCAGAAATTATCTTAAGTCACTGTGGTAGAATTAGTTTTAAGACAAATGCTCTTTCATGTTTGAAAATCAATCTAAAATACTAATCTAGTACATATATTTAAAGGAAGATTTTTGTTTTTAACTTTCCATTCTACATTTCAAAAATGCACAGAATTTTAAATATCCTTAGAGGTCCAGGCTTTGCATTTTCAGAAAGACTGGATTCCTTGGGAGATTACCAATTTGGTTTATTTTTTTTTCCACTGAAAAACCAGTAAATATTACAAGTTGATAAATATGTATTAACCAAAAAGAATGATGAGTCTCCTCATAAGTAAATCTTATTTTGTCTCAACCTATACTTAAATAATGAACATATTTGAACATCATTCTTTTCTTTCTTTCTTGAATATTTTCTGAGTTTATTTTTCTGTTTGTTTATAAAAGTTTTAGATTGCCCATACTTAAACACTGATTAACCAAGTTAATTATTAATTTCAATACCGCTTTGACTATACTGTCAAGAAACAAAGATGTTTTCTTATGAAACTGTATTTAATTCCTCTTAAATGACCTTAAGATTATTCCCAGATCTGGAAACATTGTAAAATACAGTGTTGGTATTCTTGTAGCTCTCAATTTGGTTGACAGAAGATTTATACCCAAATAATCTAGTAATCATTTTATATTCACCACATACTAATTATCCATAAAATACCACCATTTGCAGCAACTAAAATGATTATATTTATAGAGTTAATTGTTGTTAAGTGATAGTAGAAAAAGTAAAATCACTCAAATATTAAATAATGTGCTATAAGGAAATAATTTTCTTCCTTTTTTGTCCAACTCTGTCATGAATGAAATATCTGAGGGTTTTTCTTTCAAATTAAAGAAAATTATAGTGGTTATTTACTTTTTATCTAGCTATAGTTTTTAAGGAGTGAAAGAGTGAAATAATACAGGAATGGATGGATAACAGCTGACACAGATCCACTTTGGGACTTAGATAAAATATAGGGAGAAAAACTCTACTAGCTTCAGTTTTAACTTTTAGTCTCATTACTTAACAATGTTTTACCTTAGATGATGCAGAAGGAGACTATGGCATTCCATCAAAGGATTCCTTAGAAGAACTCATTGGACATCAACATAATGGGAGCCTCATAAGATTATAAGAAAGTCAAACCATCTTTGACAAGCAAAGTCATAAAAAAATCTGGTTTTTCTCAATATACCCATTTTTAGAGTTCAGAAAATTCAAAATAACTATTTTTAATTAATTAATTTATTTTAAAAACTATTTTCCATGTTTACATGATTCATTTTCTTTCCCTCTCATCTTCCTTTCCCTCTCCCAAAGTCAACAAGCAATTCCACTGGGTTGTACAAATGTTGTCACTTGATACCTATTTCCATATTATTCATTTTTTCTATCAAGCAATTTTTTTAAAGCGTAAACCCCAAATCACATACCCATCTATACATGTGATAAATGATGTCATATGTTTTGCTTTTTTTTTCTACTCCCATAGTTCTTTCTTACAATATGGGTAGCATTTGTTTACATAAATCCTTCAGGAGTGTCCTGGCTTGTTTCATTGCTACTAGTAGTAAGGTCTATTATATTGGATTTTTCCACAATGTTTTACTTTCTGTGTACAATGTTCTTCTAGTGCTGCTCATTTCACTTTGCAAAATAACTCTTTTAAAAAGGTTGTATAGTTATATATATTTTTAGATTTATGTTTTAATGTCAATTCACTACTTCTTTGGTACAAAAATTAATTAGCAAGAATTAATTGTTAATTAAACTTCCCCAGGGTTAGCTTTATGCTATGCAAGTTCCTCAATAATCCAATTCTGCTTCTGTCTAGATGGCAATCTCCCCATAAGTAGCACCCCAAATTTCTTACTGGGAGATATTGAAAAGTGTATGCTTCCTTCCCCTCTGTAGGGAGGATCTTGAGTGTACAATGATATGATACCCATTATCTACTCAATGGAAGTGGTGTTATGATCTCTGACATGCTTGATTTTAGGATTCATTATATGCTACTAACTTTACATATGAAAAAGCTACTCATAACACTAGTAATATAACAGATAACTAAGATACAAATCAAGTTAATAATCATAAATTTCCACAACATTGTGACCAGACTGACAAAATAATTTAGTCAATAAAGCTGTAGCTGAATGAATATAGAACTCTGTGAATGTTCAATAATGCTATTTATGATAAAAGGCAACAAAAAAGGAGGTGATTAGGCAATATTAATGGTTGAGTGATGTGGAGAGAGAGAACAAGGAGGAGCAATGCATGAAAACTGGAGGGGAAAGAGATGTTTCTTTCTGAATATAAACTCATGCAAGTCTGGGGCAATTGAGATACTTTGAACAACAAGCTTATTCCACACAGTGAATCTCTATGTAGAATATATATATATATATATATATATATATATATAATTCCAGTTTTAATCTGCATTACTTACAACCATCGAAAGTAGTGCAGGTATTTTATCCACTTGAAAATATGCATTAGACACTATTGAAGGAAAATAAATTGTAGTGAAATTATTAAAGGATGTGGTCTTCATACCATTTTCTTTTTCCCTTCCCTAGGAGTATGGTCTCATAAAAGACTGACTTTCTCAAGAGTTCATGAAGTCTAAATGCATAGAAATAGATGATATTGGAAAATCATGTTAAAATTAAATCACCATTGAAGGGAAAGAGCATGAATCATGTAACTATGTTAATTTTTCTAAAAAATAAAAATTATTAAATAAAAAAAATTATATCACCATTAAGGTTATCTTCCTGTTTCCTCAGTTAAGTTCTAAAATATGTTGCCCTATGAAGAGATCAGTGATGCAAATATGTAAATATAGAGAGACAATGTATTCTACTATTCATTAAGTATGTATGAATTATGTTTGTCATCATTTTCATCATTATCCTCATCAACAAAAACTTTTTTCCCATTGAAAAGACAAAAAGAAAAATTAACAAGTAACCATTAAATTAGAGACATGTATTATTAATCATAGCAGACACATTATAATTCTATGATTTCTGTCATGTTTTATAACTAAAAAATCTTCAATAGAAAGTTATTTGAGGATGCCATTCTTTTATTTTTTGCCATTGTATCTTTAGCACCTAAATCAGTGCCTGATATATGGTAGGCATTTAATAAATACTTTACAAATGAAACTAAATAAAGGCATGTCCCCTGTTTTAATTTCACATCACCCTCATGGGATTTACTGGGACAAATATGATTACAATTTTATAGAGAAAGAAACTGAATATTTGGTTACGTGAGTGACTTGTCAAAGATCATACAATTAGTATATTGGAGACATCATTTGAACCCAGCTGTTTTGACACTAAATAAAGGTCTATTTTCCCAACCCTGAAGCTCAAGGGAAATAAAAAAAAAATTTCTTTTCTTTAAAAGTTAAAAAAAGAGTCATATCTTCTCAGTGTAAAATAAGATTTGTAGTCCCTACTACATAAGTTATTCCTTAAGAAAAAATCCAATGCTTTGAGAACTTCATTGTGCTAACTAGTTACCTTGTAGTAGAGAATCAGGCTCTACACATAAGTAAGAAAAAGTATGTTTTCAGAAAAGCTGTCAAGATATGCATATGGCCCTTTCACGGTTTATGAAAAGTCCAGAACTGTGCAGAGTACAATTGCCCTATTGGGCTCAAAGCCTCAGGAATCTTTGGTGTGCTCAGAAGGCATCTATCCAACTGCCAATGTCACTGAAATGTACTGATGAGCACTTTTTTACTTCAGGCACTCTCACATTCATTGCTTTGCTTTCTTAAAAATACACCTGGAGCAGATCCCAGGGTATTGATTAGCTTTCAGATTTAAAATGAAGAATCAGGTTGAGTTAGAAGGCAATAAACCAAGTTAGTGAACTGTCCTCTCTATCACTTTTTGGATGACTAATACTAAACTTCTTTCAGGGAAAAAGGGATGTTAGGGAATATATTTTGAGAAAGGAAACAAGAAGCTGTCTTTTATCTTATCTCATGTAGAAGAAATGAGGCATTGACATAAAGGTCAACCAGGACATCCAGAGCATGTTTCAGTGGTAGGGGAGAGTAGAATATTCAATCACTCTGACCCAAAAAAAAAAAACAAAAACAAAAACAAAAAACAACCCTGACTGTACACTGGTAAAAGCTGTAATAACACTTAGAGCCTGTTTGGTCATTCAAGGATGCACCTTGTTCACCTTGTTATACCTAGTAGGCAAATCAGAAGGAGACTATACACACATGCTTTATAGCCCTTTCCTACCCAAAATCATTCTTCATATCTTTTTCTTTCTCTTACCCTCACCCCTTCTTTTTGACTTCTTCCTGTTTTTACTCTTTTCCCTTCTCACTCATGCCCTCTCCTGTACTCTTTTCCCTTATTTCTTTTCTATCTAGGAAAAATATACTGAACTAAGAATAAGAAGTTTTAAAATCCAGCTTCACAACTTGTCCATAGCCAGATAATCTGCTTTGTCAGAAAGAGGACTTGCACTGATGTCACAGATATATCTTAAAGGCTTATTAAATTATCCACAATGCTGATACTCTGCCCATGTTTTCTGTTTATTTCTAGGTTTTCATTTAGGCCTATGATTCTCAAATTGTCTCTTCTACATCTGTTTTCCTGCCTCTGTATCCAAGCTCCACGTTCCTCAGCTTCATGGGGTCCCAAGTCTCACAGCTCTTAGGGGTAAGTCTGTGGTATCCTCAGCCAGTCCCTGAAGGCTTTATTGTCTACTAGTTCTCCACATTTATCCTTTTCTCTCTACTTTTATTCTGGCCATTCTCAAAAGTGTTTAACTTTTAAACACCACATCCCCCAATTTTCCCTCTTTTCTATCAGCCCAGTGTTTTATCCTCTTCCCCTCTTACATTCCTGGAACGTAAGAGACCATTCTATACCAAATTGATTTTGTATGTTCTCTCGTTTTTGAGCCAATTCCACTGAAAGTAAGTAAGATTAAAGTGCTACCACATCTTCTCCTCCACTGTAAAGACTTTTTCATGCCTCTGTTATGTGAGATAGTTTACCTCTTTTTATTTTCCCTCTTCTCCTTCTCCAAGGTATTCCTCTTTCCTACACCTTAATTTTACCTTTTTTAGTTATCATTTCATCATATTCCACTCATGTCCTTGCCTTCCGTCTAGGTATATTCCTTATAAATGCCCTAATAATGTTAGTATTCATAGGAGTTACAAGAATCATTTTCCCATGTAGGCACGTAAACAGTTTAATTTAATTAAATGTTTTTTGGCTTCTCTTTCCTCTTTCCTTCTTATGCTTCTCTTGAATCTTAGATTCCAGATTCCAGATTCCAGAGTAAAATTTTCCATTTAACTCTGGTCTTTTCATTTGGAATGTTTACCCATCAATTGGAGAATGGCTAAAGAAATTATAGTATATATATATATATATATATATGCATATGTATATACATATATATGTGTGTATATATGTATGTGTGTATTGTGTATATATAATATATATATATTATGGTAATGAATAGTGAAATGAGTGTAGTCAATAAAAATGGGGTGCTCTCTTAATCCTTGCTAATAAGGAAGGGTAGAAGGTGATTGAGGTGATAGGAGAGAAATGAATGCATGAAGGAATGGACAAGGTGGTAAAATTGAATGGTAAGGGAATAGGTGGAGTATTCAGGAGAGGTAGCTTGAACAGGCCAGACACTCAGGCTAGAGACAGAGGATACTGGGGGAATAGGCTGAACCCTTCCAGGCAGGAAAAGTATCTCTATAGACACAAGGACTTGGGCCAGTCAGAAATGGTTTAAATCTGCCTTGAGGGCTTTTCTTGTCAGCTTCTCAAGTCCCTCAAGGGAGGACTCGAATGGCTCCTCCCTGTCAGTGAAACTGATGGGTTTGGGAGGAAGTCTCGGGTAAGGACTTCCTCCCAAGATGGATGCCTCAAGTTCCCTCAGAAAATAAAAGAAAATGATTCCTTCACTCTTCAACCCTTGCCTAATCTTTGACACAATGATTCACCAGAGGGTTTGAGTAGGTAACAAAGGGATTTATTAATGTTCAGGGTTAGTCAGAAGGAGAGAAGGGTTTGGAGTTTCTGACAGCTGCTAGAGAGAAACTCAAGATGGGGGAGGGTCACAGAAGTTGGTTAGACAGAGAGAGAGCCTGTTCTCCCAGTCAGGAAGGATTTGGCTGCTTTAAAGTAGAATATATACTAAATCAATAAAATAAGGCATAGTTTGATTCAAGGATGTCCTAATCGCCTATAGGGAACTAAACCCACAAAGTCTAATCACTAAAACCCAAAAGCCACCCTTCCTCCCAGAGCCCATAGGGAAAAACAGGAAAAGTAATGGGGGAATAATATGGAGAAGATCAGGAAGAAGTCCAGAGAAATTATATAGGTTCAAATTGTCCAGAGACAAGGAACAGGCCAAAAGCAAACCCGAAACCCAAAGGCAGAGCTTAAGTTGGACCTTCCACTCTCTTCAAGCCTCAGGTTCCAACTGAACTTCTGTCAGGATTCTAAGGCTTTTAACTACCAGAACTTTTCAGTTAACTTTTGCAAGGGCAAAACATTTTGTTGCATCTTTGCATTACCTGAGTAAATCTAAGAGAACATGATACACAATTACAGAATTAAAATTGGAAGAATACTTTGTGGTGTTATTTCCAGACAGTGAACTGGAAGATGAAAATATGAAATACTTAGTTCATTTGAACATGCTGGTCTCACAAACAATGCTTTCTGTGATATGGTAGAGGTGAGAACATGTATGGAAGTATTTATTATGTAGATATGAATAAAAGCAAATTAAAAATATAAGAGATTTGTATTTTATCCAGGTACAATTTTCTTTTTCCTTATGGGTGAAAATTGTCTGATTTTGCAAAAGTTAGAATAAATAAGTTAATTTGAAAATTGTAAATAAACAAATAAACAAAAAAAACAAGCTCTCTAGTTCATTGAAAATCCATTTCCTATCCCAAAAGATTATGCTTATATTTTGTTTAATAAGTGACTCTTAGTTGAAGTTCTAGCTCCTTTACCCTATGGAGTATCAAATTCCAGCTTCTCCAGTCCTTCAATGTAGAAGTTACTAAGTCCTATATTTATTTATTTATTTATTTTCCCTTTTAGGTTGTTTACAATATTTTCTCCTTGACTTGGGAATTCGGGAATTTGACTATGTTATTCCTGGGAGTTATTGTTTGGGATCTCTTTTAGGAGATGATTGGTGTGTTCTTTCCATTTCTATTTTACCTTCTTGTTCTAAAATATCAGGATAATTTTCCTTGATAATTTCTTGAAAGATGATGTCTAAGCTCTTTTTTTGGTAGTTAAATGGTTTTTAGGTTATCTCTCTTAGATTTATTTTACATCTCAGTTGTTTTCTCAATTAGATATTTCATATTTCTTCTTTTTATCATTCTTTTTTTACCTAGTTTCCTTATTTCTTAATGTCTCCTAGAGTCATTAGAATCAACTTACCCAATTCTAATTCTAAGACTTTTTTTTACTTCAGTGAGCTTTAAAACACTTTTTTCATTTGGCCAATTTTACTTTTTCAAGAGTTGTTTTCAGGAGCAGCTGGGTGGCTTAGTGGATTGAAAGCCAGGCCTAGAGACAGGAGGTCTTAGGTTCAAATATAGCCTCAGATACTTCCTACCTGTGTGACTCTGGTCAAGTCATCTAACCCCTATTGCCTAGGCCTTGCCACTGTTCTACCTTAGAACCAATATACAGTACTGATTCTAAGATGGAAGATAACAATTCTTTAAAAAAGAGTTATTTTCATCAGTGAACTTTTGCATATCATTTTCCATTTGGCCAATTCTGCTTTTTAGAAAGTTATTCTCTTCATTTGGTTTTTGTGTCTTTTTTACCAATTGGCTCAGTCTAAGGTATTATTTCCTTCAACATTTTTTGTGCATCCTTTACCAAATTGTTGACTCTTTATTCATGTTTTTTCCAGTATTGCTCTCATTTCTTTTCCCAGTTTTTCCTTCTACCTCTCTTATTTGATTTTTAAAATCTTTTTTTAGTATTTCAACCAAATCATATTTTCCTTGGAGTCTTTAGATGAAACAGAATTGAATTTGTTTTCTTCTTCTTCATTTGTGTTTGTTCTTCTTATTCAACAAAATATCTTTCTATGTTGAATTTATCGTTGTTGTGTTTTTCATTTTCTCAGCTTTTTCTTTTTTTATATAAAAAAATGGTTACACAATGGATTGATATGTTCCCATCGTGAAAGGATCATTGTTCAGAATTTCAAGTCTTTTGTGCAGCTGCCTTCAGAGCCAGCTCTGTGGATTTATACATTTTCAGTTTTCTGAGGTGGCATGATCTAAGGAGAGACATGTTTAATACTCTCCCAATTTGTACTTTGATCTGTGAGTAATGACAAGCAGTTTTCCACCTTCAAACTATGATCAGGGACCCTTTCTCCTCTGTGTCCATAAGCACTGGTTTGTTCCTCCCCACCCTGAGACAACAATGTATAATTGTGACCTGGTTTTGTCTATGAGAAAGGCAACAAGAGTCTTGCATCCAGAGCCAGCATATGGACCACTATAATCTCCTTCTGAGCAGTTATCTGACTCCCCCTACCCCTTACCATTTATGACAGAGAGCTATAAGAAGCCTTTGCTGTTGATTCAGCCATCCCCAAAACCTATTGCCTAGGTGCAATCTGCCTAGTCATGCTGCTTTGCACTCTGCCTCTACCACAATGCAAAAGATTTTTTGTGCCAGCTCTCCAAACTCTTTGAGGCTGAAGAATTACTTCATCCCTTCTTTGTGAGTAAGACTGTTCCAGAATTCCTCTTGAAGTTTGATATCATAGGGTGATTTGATAGCAATCAGGTAGATTTGTATACCTTCTCTGCCATCTTGTCTCCAACTTCTTGGCACTGTTTTAGCATATTGAAATTGATTTTTTTAATGAATCATTTTATTTTTTAATCAATGAAAATCACCTTGGATTCTTCCTGAAGAATTCTGTGTATTGTCTTTAGCAATTAAAATTCTGCAATTACCTTCCATCATAAGAAAACATATACATTATTCAAAGCAAGATACAAATAGACTAATAAAATGTTTAAATTCATTCGCTTGCCCAGTAGTGTTATCATGTATTGTAGTAATGTCTGGGCAATTGTTGCAAAATACAATAAAGCGTAATTCTAGAACATGATAACATTAGCTTTAGTACTCAAGTATATTGGCAGCATACTGGCAGAATATCAAGCCTAGCAGGAAATACAATTCTCTAATTCTGAACTTCTCTGCTGGTCTTTGGGAGCACACACACAAAGAAAGTCCTTTATGAATAGCATATTTGGAAACCAAGAGGAGGGTAGAATTTAAATATTATACATAAAAGCTATTTCCTTAAGGATACAATTAAGATGATTTCATCTTAAAGTGTATATAGAACATTCAAAAAAGCAGAGTACTTTAAATTGGAAACACTTCAGAAGGCAAGTTAAACTTACTGCAGTGTCTTGACACATTTGTAATCTGAAGTTTAACCAAATATGCTTCAAGAATATACTGTGCCACATATCAGACTAATGTTCCCTTTAAAATAGATATATGTTAACCATACACAAATGAATAATTATAAATAATAAAATGCTTATTTTTGCCCAAAGGAAAGACAAATTTTTGCTTTACTGTCAGGGATGTCTATATAGAAATAATTTGGGTGAAATGAATTGAGAATAGATCAAGAATCACAGAATAGGATAATACTTGGACAAGAAATAAATTGTTTAAGAAACTGATATACACATGCCACATGCATGTAGCATTAGACCATTTTTTACAGATAAATTTTATGTTGTGCATAGCAAAGCACCTTGCTAATAATACATTCACAATGAAAGTTTAATGAATTGAAATCCAGCATGTATGTTGTATACTTTAGGACTTTTGTGTACCATTAGGATAAACAGAATTGGGTACCTAAATATATTTCACTCAACAGGGAAACAGGAAGGAAAGATAAGAAGGTAGAAGGGGTAGGAGAGTTGAAAGGAGGCATTAATTCTAAGCAAACATACTCCAAGGACATAAAAATACATATTTATATCTTTTTGAAGTGCCTAAGAATGGAAATCTGAATTGGTGACTATAAGTTATGGAATGGAAAATAAAATTATGAAAATTCTTATAAACTTCTGTTATGCTATAACTAATGAATGTATGGTTTTGGAAAAAGCTGAGAAGATTTGTATACACTGATGAAGAATGAAATGGGAAAGTAATGCCATGACAAAGAACTTTGAAAGGATTGGAAACTGATCAGTCAATAAAACATTTATTAAGTCCCTACTATGTGCTAGACACTGTGCTAAGTAGAAGGAATACAAATGAAAATAATAAAGAAAGACAGTTCCTGCCCTCAGTGTGATGATAATCTAATAGGGGGAAAATAACACACAAAATGAAACTGATAATGAATGAGGGAAAATTCATTATGGAGAAGTCTAAAAGCAATCCACTTGGCAGAATAAAAGATAGCTATCATGAACCACTTGCGTAAATAGTTTTTGAAGCTCATGGCTCTACTCTCCAAGCAGAGCATAATCAGAGTGGCAGAGTGTACTAATGAGATGTGAATACCAATGCTGATTCTTCTTGGAGGATGATGAGATTTCCCAATAATAAGGCCTTTGGGGCATGAAGTCCAAATCAGTCTTTGAAGTTTATGGGAAAAAATCATCAAGAAGATTAGTCACAATTCTAGAGGACTAGTGAGAAACCTGCTACCAGCATTCTAATAGAAAGATGAAGGACTCAGAGTACAAGGGGAAGTGGGCTGCTTTATATGGAGGGAAGGAAGGATTTGGCTAATGGAAAAAATGATACACACACAGAAATATACACATGTGTATATATGTACATATATAAATACATATATGATTAAATGAGCCTATCTCAGTATCAAGGAATAAGTTAAATTATGAGGATGATCTAGCTCATTATCTTAGTATTATTGAACAAATGTCTAATTTCACATTAGAGTGATAGATAATATTTTCCTGGCAAAAGTCCAAAAACAGATTAGAATCAATGAAAGATAAACAAAACAAGTTTGATAATCTTTTTCACTATACTACTAAACTGTGCTTCCATTTTACTATATTTCCTAAAGATCAAGCTTGATGCAGTATATTGTATGCTTTTAAATTCCTGTGTTATTATCTGCATTAACAGCCCATTCTAATTTCCATAATTGATGAATAATAGAGGTTTAAGGTGTTTTCATTTGTTTTCTCAGATTCAGAATTTAGAAGGGTTACTATAATAATCCTATAACAGGAAGAAATAAAGGAAAGTTTAATAATGTTTCAGTATTTTAACTCTGATAGTCTAGGATTCTAGAATTTTCATGCAAAAGGCTGTATGTAGCCAACTCAATTATTTACACTAATAGAAGATGATGTTAGACCCTGATGATACATTACTTGAAAGATATCTTGGCAGAGAAGTACATGTTCTTGTTCATAATCATTAGTTATGTTCTTCTGTCTCTAAGTTTACTGGTAAACCCTACATAGCTCTACTAACATATGATGTGAAATTCATGCCATCCCTCTTTTAAAAATACAACCTTTTTTCTCTCTCATACATTTTTCACTTTTTTGAAATTTTTTCATTTCCCAAACTTACATGTGACTCCAACTTTGTGAGAGTTCTCATAAAAAAGTAAAATTTAAATAAAATTAATAAAATAGTGACACCTACAATTTGAAATATCATTTTGCATCTTTCATACTTGTACCTCTCTATTTAAAACAAATATGAGAAACACAACTACAAAACACTTTCCAAACAATTAAAACTGGATCTAAACAATTGGAAAAACATTGATTGCCCATGGGTAGGACGAGCAAACATAATAAAAATGACCATTCTACCCAAATTAATTTACCTATTTAGTGCCATATCTATCAAACTACCAAAAAACTTTTTTATTGAATAAGAAAAAAAACTATAACAAAGTTCATTGGGAAGAACAAAAGATCAAGAATATGAAGGGAAATAATGAAAAAATGTGAAGGAAGGTGGCCTAGCAATACCAGATATTAAGCTATACTATAAAACAGTGGTCATCAAAACAATATGGTACTTGCTAAGAGACAGAAGGGAGGGTCAGTGGAATAGACTTGGGGTAAGTGATGTCAGCAAGACAGTGTATGATAAACCCAAAGAGCCCAACTTTTGGGACAAAAACCCACTATTTGACAAAAACTGCTAGGAAAATTGGAAAATAATATAGGAGAGATTAGGTTTAGATCAACATCTCACACCCTACACCAAGATAAATTCAGAATTGGTGAATGACCTGAATATAATGAAGGAAACTATAAGTAAATTAAGTGAACACAGAATAGTATACTTGTCAGATCTATGGGAAAGGGAAAATTTTAAAACCAAGCAAGAGTTAGAAAAAATTACAAAATGTAAAATAAATAATTTTGATTATATTAAATTAAAAAGGTTTTGTACAAACAAAAACAATGCAACCAAAATCAAAGGGGAAACAACAAACTGGGAAAAAATCTTTATAACGAAAAACTCTGACAAAGATCTAATTACTCAAATATCCAAGGAGCTAAATCAATTGTATAAAAAATCAGTCCATTCCCCAATTGATAAATGGGTAAGGGACATGAATAGGCAATTTTCAGATAAAGAAATAAAAACTATCAATAAGCACATGAGAAAGTGTTCTAAATCTCTAATAATTAGAGAAATGCAAATCAAAACAACTCTAAGGTACCACCTCACACCTAGCAGATTGGCTAAAATGATAGAAGGGGAGAATAATGAATGTTGGAGGGGATGTGGCAGAATTGGGACATTAATGCCTTGCTGGTAGAGTTGTGAAGTAATCCAACCATTCTGGATGGCAATTTGGAACTATGACCAAAGAGCTCTAAAAGACTGCCTGCCCTTTGATCCAGCCATAGCACTACTGGGTTTGTACCCCAAAGAGATCATAGATAAATAGACTTGTACGAAAATATTTATAGCTGCGCTCTTTGTGGTGGCAAAAAACTGGAAAATGAGGATATTCCCTTCAGTTGGGGAATGGCTGAACAAATTGTGGTATATGCTGGTGATGGAATACTATTGTGCTCAAAGAAATAATAAACTGGAGGAATTCCATGTGAACTGGAAAGGCCTCCAGGAATTGATGCAGAGTGAAAGAAGCAGAGCCAGAAGAACATTATACACAGAGACTGATACACTGTGCTAAAATCAAATATAATGGACTTCTGTACTAGCAGCAATGAAATGACCCAGGACAATTTTGAGGGACTTATGGTAAGGAATGCTACCTATATTCAGAGGAAGAACTAAAGGAGTGGAAACCCAGAAGAAAAACAATCACTTGAACACATGGGTTGATGCAGACAGGGTTTAGGATGTAGACTGGAAATGATCACACCAATGCAACTATCAATAATACGTAAACGAGTTTTGATTGATCACACATGTTAAAACCAGTGGAAATGTGCATTGGATATGGGGGGGATGTAAAGGGGGGGGTGAAGGGGAAAGTAACAAGAATCATGTAACCATGGAAAATTTTTCTAAAAAAATAAAATATTTAAATCTAAAATAAAATAAAATAAAAATGAGAAATCTGTTTACATTCTCTGCCTTCCTCCTTCCACCCTACTGGAAAAGGAAAAAAAATAATGTAAATTTCTCATAATAAATATGCATGGTTGGGCAAAACAAATTCCCTCAATGGTGTGTATATATGTATGTGTGCATGTCCATTAATACTCTGGAATGACAAATGATAATTGCACTAATTATAGAATATACCCTTCAAAGTTCATTTTTATGATACTAATATATAAATTGTTCTCCTGGGACTAATCATTTGGTTATTCTTATGTTTTCCAATTAATTCATTCTTATAATATTAATATTGTAGGTATATTTTTCTACTGTTTCTGGTCACTTCATACTGCATCAGTTCATATAAATTTTTCATGTCTTTTTAAAATCATCAATTTCCTCTTTTCTTACAGCACAATATATTCTATCACATTCTTAAACTATAAATTATTCAGACATTTCTCAGTATTTGAAAATTTCTTTATTTTCAGATTTTTTTTGCCACCACAAAAAGAGCTACTATAAATATCTTTGCACAGATAAATATTTTCCCCAAGTGGAAACTGCTAGAAAGTAGAGCTATGTTCATCAAATATTCAGATATCCTAAAGCTTTATTATCACAGATACCAGATCAGAGTTCCTTAAACATAGACCCTGACTCCCACTGTCTTTGAAGTGTCTTTCCAACTCAGTATAGTTCCTAATGCCTTTCCCTTTTTTAGATGATCTGTTTATCCTCTCTGTGCCTCTGTTTCTCTCCCTATCCTGGTCTGTCTCTTTGTCTATGTCTGTTTGTCTCTTTCTGTCACAAAGTCAAGATTATATTTCTTATTGCCCATTAAAATGTATGATCTTTTATTTTTGAAGGTTTTTTTGCAGCTTTTCTTTATGTGTCAAATAAGGAGCTTAACAATTGCTGGTTGACTGACCCCTCATATTTTAGCACCTATCAATGCTGTATTTTTCCTTCTTTTTTTTAAAGTATGAATAAGATTTAGGCACGATTCATGCATTGTACAAGTCTTTGTTCTCTCAAGTTTTTTCTTGAATTTTACTTTCCTTTTTATAATTAATTTTTTTCATTTGTTGTCATACAAAACACACTTCCATATTGGTCATTGTTGTAAGAGCAAAATCATACATAATGGAAACACCAAATAAACCCCAAAATACACTGATGTGAAAAATGACTCCAATAGTATGTACTCTGGAGATGGATAGAATTCGTCATCACAAGACTTTCAGGATTATCCCAGATAATTACATTGTTGAGAGTAGTCAAGTTTTCACAGATAATGATCATCCAATATTGTTGTTTGTTTTTTTTCAAGCCCTTACCCTCTGCCTTAGAATCAATACTGTGTATTTTATCTAGGACAGAAGAGTGGTAAGGGCTAGGCAATGGGGGTTAAGTGACTTGCCCAGGGTCACATGGCTGTGAAGTGTCTGAGGTCAGATTGGAATCCAGGACCTCCCATATCTAGGCCTGGCTCTCAATCCACTGAGCTACCCAGCTGCCTCTCAGTATTGCTGTTTTTGTGTATAATATTCTCCCATTTCTGCTTATTTTATTCTGCATCAATTATCACAGATCTTTTTAGCTTTTTCTGAAATCATTTGATAGTATTCCATTTCCAACATAACCACAATTTGTTCAGACATTCCCCAATTGATGGACATCACCTAAATTTCACTTCTTTGCCACCACAAAAAGAGCAGTTATAAATATTTTAATACAAAAAAGGTCCTTGTTATACAGACCCAGAACTGGTATTACCAGATCAAAGGGTATGCACAGTTTTATAGGTCTTTGGCTATATTTCCAAACTTCTCTCCAGAATGGTTAGATCAGTTCACAAATCCAACAACAATACACTAGTGTCTCAATTTTGTCACATTCCCTCCAAAGTTTACCACTTTCCTTTACTGCCCTATTGGTCAAGCTGATAGATATGAGGTGATACCTGAGCATTGTTTTAATTTGCATTTCTCTAATCAAGAATGATTTAGAACACTTTTTCATATGATAATTGATAGCTTCGATTTCTTCATCTGAAAATCACTTATTCATATCCTTTGACTATTGTCAATTCAGGAATGTCTTATATTCTTATAAATTTGATTTAATTCTTTATAAATTTTAGAAATTAGATCTTTATCAGAAATATTCATTATAAAAATTTGTTCCCTGGAGGTCCTAGGTTCAAATCCGGCCTCAGACACTTCCCAGCTGTGTGACCCTGGGCAAGTCACTTGACCCCCATTGCCTACCCTTACCACTCCTCCACCTATAAGTCAATACACAGAAGTTAAGGGTTTAAAAAATTTGTTCCCAGTTTGTTGTTTCCTTTATAATCTTGGTTAGATTAGTTTTATTTATAGAAAAGTTTTTTAATTTAATTTAATCAAAATTATTTGTTTCATGTCTTACAATACTCTCTATCTCTTCTTTGGTCATAAATTCTTCACTTCTCCAAAGATCTATCAGGTAAACAATTCTGTGCTCCCCTAACTTAGTTATGGCATCCATCTTGATATATAAATCATATATCCATTTTGATCTTATCTTGGTATAGGTTGTAAGATATTAGTCTATTCCTAACCTACCATATTCTTTCTCAATTTTCCCAGCAGTTCTTGTTAAAGAGTGAGTTTTTATTCCAAAACCTGGGATCTTTGGGTTTATCAAACACTAGGTTGCTAAGGTAATTTACTCCTGTATATTGTATCTCTAATCTAATCCATTAGTCTACCATTCTATTACTTAGCCACTAATAGATTGCTTTGATAATTATAGCTTTATAGTACAGTTTGAGATTTGATACTGTTATGCCTCCACATTTTTTATTAGTTCCCTTAACATTCTTGACCATTTTTTCTTCCAGATGAGTTTTGTTATAATTTTTTTTAGTTCTATAAAATAATTATTTGGTAGCTTGATTGGGATAGCACTGGATAAATAGATTAATTTATGTAGAATTGTCATTTTAATAATATTAGCTTGGCCTACCCATGAGCAATTAATATTTTCCAATTGTTTAGATATGACTTTGTGTGAAAACTGTTTTGCGATTGTGTTCATAAAATTCCTGTGTTTTCCCTGGCAAGTAGGTTCCTAGGTATTTTAAACTGTTTAGAGTGATTTTAAATGGAATTTCTCTTTTTAACTCTTGCTTCTAGACTTTGTTAGTAATGTATAGAAATTATGATGATTTATGTGAATTATTTTGTTTCCTGCAATTTTACTAAAGTTATTAATTATTTCAACTAGTTTTCCAGTTGATTCTCTAGAATTGTCTTAGTATACATCATATCATCTGTGAAGTGTGATAGTTAGCTTCTTCATTGACTACTTTAATTCTTTCAATTTCTTTTTTCTTTTCTTATTGCTAAAGCTAGCATATCTAATACAATATTAAATAATAGTCGTGATAATGGGCATCCTTGTTTACACCTGATCTAATTGGGAAGGTTTCTAACTTATCAACAATGCAGATGATACTTGCTAAAGTTTAGGTATATACTACTTATCTTTTTAAGAAAATTTATTCCTATGCTTTCTAGAGTTTTTAATAGGAATGGATGCTGTATTTTGTTGAAGGCTTTTTCTACCTCTATTGAGATAATCATGTGATTTCTGTTAGTTTGGTTGTTGATATTGACAATTATGCTGATAGTTTTCCTAATATTAATGCAGCCCCATATTCCTGGTGTAAATCCTACAACTGGTCATAGTGAATGATCCTTGTGATATATTGCTGTATTCTCCTTGCTAGTATCTTACTTAAAACCTTTAAATATATTCATTAAATTGACCTATAATTTTCTTTCTCTGCTTTTGTTCTTCCTGGCTTAGGTAACAGTACCATACTTGTTTCATGAAAAGAATTTGGAACGATTCCTTCTCTGTCTATTTTCCCCAAAAATTTAAGTAGTATTGTTATCAATTGTTCTTTAAATGTTTGATAGAATTCACTTATGAATCCAGCTGTTCCTGGGGATTTTTTCTTAGGGAGTTTATTGACGGCTTGTTTAATTTCTTTTTCTGAGTTGGGATTATTTAAGGATTCTATTTCCTCTTTTACTAAGATGGGCAATTTGTATTTTTGTAAATATTCATCAGTCTCACTTATAATGTCAATTAATTGGCATATAATTGAGCAAAATAGCTCCTAAGGATTGTTTTAATTTCCTCTTCATTGGTGGTGAGTTCACTCTTTCCATTTTTGATACAGATTATTTGATTTTCTTCTTTCCCTTTTTTTTAAATCAAATTAACCAACACGATTTAAAAAAATTTTTTTAAATCAACTCCTAGTGTTATGTATTAATTCAATGGTTCTCTTACTTTCAATTTTATTAATCTCTCCTTTGATTTTTAGGATTTCCAAATTAGATTTTAAATGTGGATTTTTAATTTGATATTTTTCTAACTTTTTTCCATTGCATGCCCAATTCATGGATCTGCATTATATCTATATTATTAATGTGAGCATTTAGAGATATAAATTTTTCCCTAAGTACTGCTTTGGCTATATCTCACAAAAATTTATGAGTTGTCGCCTCATTGTCACTCTTGGTAAAATCGATTGTTTCTATAATTTCTTCTTTGACCCATCCTTTTTTGACATTAGTTTATTTAGGCTCCAATTAATTTTTAATTTATCTTTCCATGGAGCCTTATTGATTATAATTTTAATGCATTATAATCTAAAAAGGATGCATTTATTATTTATGCTTTTCTACATTTGGTTATGACATTTTATGCCCTTAATATTTCATCAATTTTTGTGTAGGAGAAATGTACCACTTTAAAAAAGGTTTATTCCTTTTATTGTGTAAGATGTCTTGCCACATTTGTATTTCTTCAGCAGTCTTTGTTCTACTCTCTGACCCAAGTGTAGTAAACCTATTGTCTTCCATGCCCAACCTTAGCAGTTTTGTTGCTCTCTCATTACCCTTTCCATAATTATTATACCTTGTAGAGCTTAATGTTTGTACATCCACAGTTCATATTGTCTTTGGCTTGGCTCCCAATTCTAAATAGGATTCCATTTCTGACAGTGATGGGGTTTGAGTGTTCTTTTTGCATTTGTGTTCACAGCACCTTTCATGATCAGAGCTATCTTCTTAATGACTGAATTTGCCTCCCTATTTGGAATTATAGAAAGTTCTCTTAGTGATACCTTTGCTGTCCTTATTATTAAAATTTATTTGATTCTTGTACCTACAGAAATGATCTATATGTCTAGAAGCCCCACATAGGTAGCATCTGTGATTTGAATTAAAGGTGTTTCTTTTTGTGTTTGCATATGTATTTGTCTGTCTGGTCTGGCTCTGGCTTCTGCCGAGTTGCAGAGTCAGGTTTTTTATCTCCTACTTTTCTTTTTCTCTCTTTGCCTCCTCAGGTCTGCAATGAGTCTGTCCTTCTCTGTCTCTGATTCCCTAGCTGCCCTCTGTTCTTTGTTGCAGGAATCATATATATAACTAGTGTGTTGCCTCAGTTCCTCAATTGCAGAGTCTCCCACTATGAATAATTCTATCTAAGTAGTTTTGAATAGGAATGGTAGTCCCCTTAATGAATTGTCTCCTTATGTGTGGTAGAGATTCAGAAGCCTGATCCTGACGATACTCAAGTAAATTCTCTGCATTTTCAATAAGGCGGTCTAGGTACAGACTGGGATGTTCTTCAGTTTGCCTGAGCTTTTCAAATTTGTTCCAGGCATTAGATCTCTTGGCATGTATCTTAAGAGCATCTAGAAGGTTCTGCATTGTGTTAGGTACCACATGTTGGCATGTGAGAATACCTCTAGATCATGGTGGTCTGTAAGCCAAGATGTTAGATTTTCATTGGTTCTGGTCTCCTCTAGGAACTTAGCCTTCTCTGATGGAGTATAAAATTCGTCTAATAAAAATTCAACATCCTGGAAACTAGGGTTATAAAGGTCAAAGTCCTTTTTAACCCCTTGACTGACTTATATGGAGAGAGGAAATATTTGGGAAATCTATGTCTCAGGACTTCCAGATCTTTGTGCTGAGAGATTGCCCAAGGTCCTCTGACAGTAAAAGGACCTGAGCTAAGTGAAGGTGGGAAGCCTAGATGAACACCAGGTCCCACAAAGTATTTAAAGCTCAGCTAAACACCCACCACCCACCTAACGTTGCCCAGGAATAAGTGATCAAGTGAGAAGCTGTGAATTGGATCACACAGCTTCTCTGGTTGCTTATACTGCGTTTAGATTGACAGATAAAGCTATAGGCTAATGCAACAGTCCGCAACCTTTTTGGCCCTGAGAACCATAAATGTCTGTGGAAGGAGGAGGATGGAGGCAGAAGGCTCTGGAATATGGGGGGGGACTGAAGGGCCCCCTGGGGAACATCCTGGGGCTCTGCCAGGACTGACCAGTTAGGAGGTGGAGCCAGATATGGCTCGAGAGCCAAACATTGCCCACCCCTGGACTAAACGATAATGCAGATGACTGCGATTTTACTTTGCTTGAGCAATCCCTTCCCTCAGACCCAAGGATAAGATTATTGATCCTTAGGACAATTATGACTTTCACCTAAGTAGCCTTTAAGATTTAATTGTAAATTAAAAGGGAAAGGAACAGAGTTGAAGGAAAGGGGTGTTGGGAACACTTCACTAAGCTACTGATGATCAGGTTTGTCAATCAAGGGCAATCAGGTTGAGACTGTCTACTGATTTGTCTCTCTCTGTGCCACTCTGGCCAGGCCAGGTACCTTTGGCCTTAACCAGGCTGATTGAGTCTTGATGTTGTTCTTCTTTGATATTCAGTGATTAGTATATAGCACAGCTTAGTCCAGAAGTTGAGGATGTGATAAATATTGGAACAGGATGCAGATACCCTAAGTAGATTTGATTGGCCTACCCTCCCAACCACCCAGGTCCCTTCTCAGGAATGAGAGCATTTCTTGTTCCAGTTCCTCTCTTTTGTAGTCCTGACAGTAACTGCTTTTTTCCCCCTGGCTCATGGTATCTGGGTTGGTTTGAAATTCCAAAACTGTTGGATGTCACTCATCCTGGTCTCCATTTTTCATAGGAAAATGATATTACAGGGAGCAGCTGGGTAGCTCAGTGGATTGAGAGCCAGGTCTAGAGATGGGAGGTCCTAGGTTCAAATCTGACCTCAGATACTTCCCTGCTCTGTGACTCTGGGCAAGTCACTTGACCCCCATTGCCTACCCTTACCACTCTTCTGCCTTGGAGCCAATACACAGTATTGACTCCAAGATGGAAGGTAAGGGTTTAAAAAATGATATTACAATTGTAATTCAGTTCCCTCCAGACATCTCTTGGTTCTAACTTTTCTAAGATTTCATTCACTTTCTTTACTTCCCTCTTATTTATTTTTTGGTTTGATTTATCTAGATCTGAAAGGAGGCAGTTGAGGTCAATCACTAGTATAATTTGTTTTTTCAAGATTTTATTTTTTTTTATATTTTTCCATGGTTTCATGATTCATTTTCTCTTCCTCCTCCCTTCCCTCCCCCCCTCCCAGAGCTGATAAGCAATTTCACTGTGTTATTCTTGTGTTATAAGTTCATACCTTTTTCCATATCATTCATTTTTAATAGAGTAATCTTTTAAAACCAAAACCCCAAATCATATACCTATATAAATAGTGATAAATCATATGTTTTTGTTCTGAATTTCTACTCTCATAGTTCTTTCTCTCAATGTAGATAGTATTCTTTCCCATAAGCCCCTTGGGATTATCTTGGATCACTGCATTACTTTTAGTAGCAAAGTCAAATACGTTTAATTGTTCTACAGTGTTTCTGTTTCTGTTTACAATTTTCTCTTGGTTCTGCTCACTAGTATAGTTTTATTGTCTATGTCTTCCTGAAGTTCATTTAATGTCTATTTTAAAATTTTAGAGGCTATAAGATTTGGTGCATAAATGTTTAGTACTGATATTACTTCATTGTAGTATTTTTAGCAAGCTGTAATTGCCTTTTTTTAATCAGATCCATTTTTGCTTTAGCTTTGTCTGGTATCATGATTGCTACTCCTGCTTTTTTTACTTTAGATGATGCACAATGAATTCTGTTCCAGCCCCTTACCTTTACTCTATGTGTCATCCCACTTACATATATTAGGATTCTGGTTTTTAGTCCACTTTGCTATCCACTTCTGTTTTATATATTAGTTCATCCCATTCATATTCACAGTTATAATTACCAGCTGTGTATTCCTCTCCATCTTATTTTGCCCTTTTGATTCTACTCTTTTTCATCACCCCCCACTTATCTCTCCCTCCAATTACCACCCCCTTTTCTTTGTCTTATTCTCTTCCTACTTCTCTATAAGGTAAGATAGGTTTCTATTCCCCAGTGAGTATGGTTGTGATTCCCTCTCTGAGCCAGTCACAATGAGAGTAAAGTTTAAGCATTTCCTAATAACTTTCTCATCCTCCCCTCCACTGTAATAGTTTTTCATGCCTCTTTAGATTAGATAATTTACTATTTAGAGTCAAACAAATGGATATCTGTATTGTCCACATCCAAAATTATTTATCTCATTCTATAGCCTGAGTCAATCATTTGTCTATTATCAATCCTCTGATATCATGACTAATTATTATGTTGATCAGGGTTCATGAATCTTTCAGAGTGGTAATTGATATGAAGGCTAAATGTTATGAGATAGGAAATTGAGGAAAAGAAAAGGTGGAAGGGGAGGAGGAGAGGAGGGAAAAACAAAGGGGAACAGGAAAAGGAAGGAAAATGCAAAATATTATTGAGTATTAAATACTCTAGAGCAGTGATGGGCAAACTATGGCCCACAGGTCAGATGCAGCCCCCTGAAATGTTCTATCTGACCATGTGACATTATTCTTAATCTGACTAATACAATGAATAGGATACAATACAATGAAACTTTGAAAGAGTTGCCTTAGAAACAGACTAACAGATGAGCATTTCCTTTCCTTTGGCCCCCTCTTTAAAAAGTTTGCCCATCACTGTTCTAGAGGATTTGTGTACCTATAATTCATAAGACTGCTGCTTAGAAAACAAAGCCTTTGCATTCTAGGTGAATCCTGCCAGAATTTTTGATTTGCTAATGCAGCTTTGAAAATTCAGTGTAACCCCTGTCTTATAATGAGGTAATGAAGAAGGACTTTGTGGAGGAAATATAATACTACAAAAAGAAATCTACATTTATTAGGAAATTAATAAATATAAAATCAAAAATTATCAATATCCAAAATATTAAATGCAAAGTTATTTTAATTATTTTTAAAAAAATATTGTTCATTTACAAAGAAAGAACTAAAAATAGTGTAAGTTCAGTAAGGTAATATAAAATCATTAGGACATATTTCTGATAACCATGGTGTTCCTCTGTTAACCAAGATTATTTAATTATAGTCAAAATATAATTTATATTATATATATAAATATGTACAATATGGGTTGCATATATGTATACATATGTATCATATATTTGTGTATATATACAAAAAAGAGAGTATAAGAATTCTGCTCTGTTCTTAGGGATAGCCCTAGAACAATGAGGGAGGAGATACAGTGACTTTTGCTCAAGGGAACCTTCCTCGTTGATATAAATGTGAATTGTATAAGTTATTCCAGAAATTATAAAGAGTTACATAGCTATCTTAGCATGCATTGGAGCAGCATGTCATTCTGTCATTGTAATTATATTTACATTAATTTTCTTTATTTTAAAGTATTCATCTATAATCTCTTCCATACAGTAACTTGTTTTTAATATTTTTGAACTAACAAATTATTTAATCTATAATTTTGTCAATTTAAAAGAATTTTCCTCAATTCCTTGTAAGATAATCTTAATATTTTATTTTCAGCCAAATTCTCTCTCTCCCCATTTCTTCCCCATCCCTGAGACATATAGCAATCTTATATGAATTTTATATGTGTAATAATATAACTGTAAAACATTTATTTCATATTAATAATTGTGAGGGAAAGAAGTTAAGCAAAAAAAATAAATTAAGAAAAATGTGGAATATAGTATTTCATTCTCAATTCATACTCCATCAGTTCTTTCTCTGGGGCCAGGGGACATTTTTCATCATGAGAATTTTCTTGGATTGCTCTGTTCCTAAGAATACCTAAGTTATTTATAGTTGTTCATTGTATAATATTAGTGTTACTGTGTACAACACTCTTCTGGTTCTGCTCATTTCACTTTGCATCAGTTTATGTAGGTCATTTGTCATTGTTTTGGTGCCATAACTATAATTTACTATCATTTATTTTGAACAATTTGAAAAATTTAAAAATAAATGTAGACCATATGTAGTTGTGTTGTTATTTTAAGAAATAATTTAATAGTATAATTGATATTAATTATTATTTTTCTAAATACTTGTTTTATATTAACTTGTTTTTCAGAGCCATGTTGCTAAAGCATATACTTATGTGGTTCCTAACCTCCCCCTCTCAGATACCTAGGTTAGCAAAAAACAAAAAACAAAAACATTTTGTTTCCTGGCTGAATATCCAAACAATTCTCTTAAAACTCTTAATATGCCTTTGGTTTCAAGGAGATCTGGATCAGAGAGAATGATAAAGTCAGCACATAGTCCCTCTTTTTCCCATAATAATAATGCAAAATATGTTGCTTTTCTAGGTCATTCAATAAATATTTATTAAACACTTATTATGGACATCACATCATTAGTTTTTGAGCAAATAGTTTTTTTTCTATAATGATGAATATCATAAACTAAGTCACAGAGGGATTATAGTACAATGAATTATGTTCCTATAATAATGAAAAAGAAAACAGTTCATTAATGTGTGTATAAGCACTGTGATAGTTGCTATAAAGAATACAAGAAAGCGAGATAGGGCTTACCATCATGAAGATCCAGGAAAATAAACAGAACACGCACACACACACACACACACACACACACACACACACACAAATTCATGATATAAGCTGGATGTGATCATTCAAGAAGTGCCAAGAGGAATGGGGAATCAGAGGAGATAATAAATTATTGCAGAAATTAGTAGTATTTTATATGTAGTACATCACTATCAACCATGCATGAACAAATATATATAGGATACAGTTTACCATAATAATGCTACATTAAAAATAGTAAAACTAAAAAACTTAAAGACGCTGTCTCTCTACAAGTTCTTTTCTTTTGAAATTCCGGTGGAAGGAAACTCTTCTAGCATGTGGGAAATCATGCAAATCTGTTTTTATATTTTCTTTATGGTTCATCTTAGGATGTTGCATAAATGACCATAGTCCCAGGAGCCATGTTTTGCATTGCCAAAATTCGTATTAACAAAACATTTTTAAAACATGAATTGCATCTTATCAGTTCATAGTTGAATTTTATGTTTAGCTTCTATATATCTTGTCATGTTTTTCATATTGTTTCTTTTCAGGTTCTAAAATCAATGATGAAAATTCCTAGCATACCACACAGATTGTATTCCAGTTGATTAATGTAAATTGGAAGAATGGAATGTGCCCATTGACTAGATTTAAATTTTAAATCTTAACCAGGACACTTAAACTATTAACTAACAATTTAGTAATAACTCTGTTATATACTTTGATTTAATCAAGCATTGAACATTAATCTGCTCATCAGAATATTTGCTATAATAGAGACTTTCGTTATGAAATACATTTTAATGCTATGTACAAGATGATATAGCCATGATATAGACCACACATACAATTAGATGGTATTGTAGGAAGAGTGCCAGACTTTTAGTCAGGGAGACAATCTTCCTAATTTCAAAGCTGGCATTAGATGCTTACTGTGTGACTTTGGACAGGTCACTTAACAGTGCTTGCCTCAGTTTCCTCATTTGTAAAATTGGCTAGAGAATGAATTGGTAAACCACTCCAGTATCTTTACCAAGAAAACCCAAATGGGGTCATGAAGAATCAGAAACAACTAAAAATAACTCAACAACAAAGGAAAAATTTCTTGCAGCTTACTTTTAGGTATCATTAGTTTATAGGACGAATAAGTTGAATGATTTGAGGGTTTGCCCATTGATAGAATTAACTAAAATATATAATTAAAATTTTTAGCAGAATTGCAAAAGAGTATATATGAAGTTTAAACATTAGACATGGAAATATTTTTCTTCCCTAATATGCTGCCATGTATCAAAAAAATACTGAAGAAAATTCATCGCTCACAAAATAACAAGGTTGACATTGAATATATGAAAAAATAGATGGGAAAAATAAGTGCTTAAAATACTAGGTAATATACAAATTGTTTGCTGTCATGGCAACCCAGAATTTCCAGAAATGCTTGAGACTCTTTCAGAATGGCAAACATGACTTTAGTTATCTCAGCTTTGTGATTTTTATTTTATGTATCGATATTTTATGCATTAAAATAAGTAATTCTTTTTTCACTCATCTAGTTAGTAATGTCTAATATTCAGCTGAAATATGTTAAGCCAGAAAATATATTTTAAGACACAGAATCAAGGCGAATGCCATAGGATTACCATGAATTTTGCATTGCTTATTCAATTGCTTATTTAATTACCATTACAGTGATTCAATGAATTAAGTATAACTTGGTGGCATGGTTGAGTGGGAAAAGGTTTCTAATGTGTTTTGCAAATATTATCCTCACATATTATTATCATTCTAATTTTACAGATGAAAAAACTGAGGCATATAGATGTTTTAGTGCTCAGATATCAGAGCTAGTAAATATATAAGGAAGAATTTGAACTCAAGTCTTCAATTCCAAGTTTAGCACTGTAACAATTGTGCCACATAGCTAGTACCTCAAATAAACAATCCCATAAAATGAAAAAGAGTGCATGATGGTCAAACAGGACTAGGATTTATGTCTGAGGTAAATATTTTTTAAAAACACACAATGCAAAAAATGTAATATGAAACATCCAAAATTTAGGTAAAAGGAGTAACACCATGTCCAGTTGAAATGACACAAACCCCAGGATACAAATTGCCATGAAGTCTCTGTTAGGAATAATATAGTAAGCATTGAATGACAACATCAAGACCAATTCAGGGATAAATACCCACCAACATTCCTTCTACTACCTTCCTAACTTTAACCATTGCTTATACTAATCTCTTTTCCCCATATGTTTTTTTTTGCATTAATGTTATCTTTTTTTTTTTAACTTTTTTTTAAACCCTTGTACTTTGGTGTATTGTCTCATAGGTGGAAGATTGGTAAGGGTGGGCAATGGGGGTCAAGTGACTTGCCCAGGGTCACACAGCTGGGAAGTGGCTGAGGCCGGGTTTGAACCTAGGACCTCCTGTCTCCAGGCCTGACTCTCACTCCACTGAGCTACCCAGCTGCCCCCTAATGTTATCTTTTTAAAATATTTATTAATATTTATTTTTAGAAAAGTTAACATGGTTACATAATTCATGCTCTTACTTACCCCCTTCACCCCCAAGCTCCCCCCCGCCATGGCTGATGTGTATTTCCACTGGTTTTAACATGTGTCATTGATCAAGAGCTATTTCCAAATTGTTGATATTTGCATTGGTGTGGAAGCAAATAGCAGAG
Source organism: Gracilinanus agilis (assembly GCF_016433145.1). Classification (NCBI taxonomy): domain Eukaryota; kingdom Metazoa; phylum Chordata; class Mammalia; order Didelphimorphia; family Didelphidae; genus Gracilinanus; species Gracilinanus agilis. Next base: position 186,989,397 of record NC_058135.1, on the reverse strand, counting down.
TGGATTAGAAACCAAAACCCCTATATGCTTTTGATATAATTTCACTTGCTATTACCATACTCCAGATTTAATTACCCCTCAAAATTTTTACCTTTGAACAAATGCCCAATGTCTCCAGACAATTAAACCCCTGTTCCTGGATTTTGTGGCAGAAATACCAAGATGACAGAGGAAACAAGACAATCAGATGCCTTTAGTTTATCAATCACAAAAAAACCACATTTATTAAGCACCTACAATATATCAGGCATTTTTGCTAGATGCTGGGGATATAAGTACAAAGAATTAAACAATGAAGCCTACATTCTTTTTTTTTTTTAACCCTTACCTTCTGTCTTGGAGTCAATACTGTGTATTGACTCCAAGGCAGAAGAGTGGTAAGGGTAGGCAATGGGGGTCAAGTGACTTGCCCAGGGTCACATGGCTGGGGACTGTCTGAGTCCATATTTGAACCTAGGACCTCCCATCTCTAGGCCTGGCTCTTAATCCACTGAGCTACCCAGCTGCTGCCTACATTCTTTTTTAAACTAAATTTGTATTTTCAATTAATAAGCATATTTTTCTCTTCCAACCTCCTCCCAATAGGGGAAAAATGTACCTTGAAGCATACTTGCATTATTGCAAAACAAATCCCTCTATTAGCCATGTCCGGAAATGTGCTTCTCATTCTGATAATTTAGTTGGCCAATTTAATTTATCATTTTTATCTATTGAGATATTTTATTTTTCCAATTACATGTAACAACAATTTTCAACATACATTTTCCAAAATAAGAAAATTCAAATTGTCTCCTTTCTTCCCTTCCCTCCCACCTCTCAAAGATGATAAGAAATTTGATATGGGTTATATATGTGTTATTATGCAAACATACTTTCAAATATTGGTCATTGTTATAAGAGAATACTCATATAAAATCATAACTCCAAAATAAAACTAATAAATAAACGAATGTGAAAAATGGTGTACTTTGATATGCTTCCAACCCCAACGGGTCTTTCTCTGGAAGTAAATAGCATTCTTTGTCATAAGTCTTTCAGAATTCTCCTAGGTCATTGTATTGCCAAAAGTAACTAAGTCTTTTTTAGTTCATCATCATACAAGATTGCTTGAGCAATTTATTTTAAAAGATCATTTAAGAATAATCTCACTTCCTCAAGACTATAATAGTGACTTGTGAACTATTTGAATTTCTGGAAAGTCATATTACTTCTGTACATCTTATAGAGAATGTGATAATATTATATATTTCTTCCCCTTTCAAGTACATGTATTCTTCCTTTCAGTTTTAAAGGGGAAAAAGTGTGGTGCTTTCAAATTCTTTAAGATAAATAGTGACTAAATATGTCACATTATTTACATTATCTTATTGTTACTTCCAAATTTTAATTAATTTCTCACTGATGATTAGACATTATTTTGCATCCTCCAACTTCTTTTGAAACATCCACATTATACTGATGAAATTAAATGTCATACAGATAATTTTTGCTAAATTCAAAACAGTAATATCCTGTCAGATATATATTTTTTCTTAGGATCTTCTGATGGACACTTTGGCCCTTATGCTCATGACAGCATGCAAAATTTGGATACTTTCCAGCTTTTATATCTCTTTTAAATAACATTTTTACTAATTAATCATTGTTTTCTACCCACATGGTTTTGGATAACATCATTTACAGACCTCTTCATGTGAAAACATGAGTGCATGTATGTATGTGTTTGTATTTTCATAATCAAAATATAGTCAGAGTGACAAGTGAATCATTTCTTTGAGTAGAGCCCAAGATGATTTACAGATGTAATTCGACAATGTATGTTGTCTAGTAATTATCACAGTGATTTTTCTTCTTTGAAAAATATCTTCTTGATAATTCAGATAACATTTAGCGAATTTTAGTGAAACCAAAAGTCTTTGGGATCTATGAATACAGGACTTGGATTCCATTAAGCTGATTTTGGACTGAGAAAGTTTTAAAGGCATATCATCTTTTAATATTATTTATTATGTTGTTTTCTATGACCACAATACAATTTACTCTTTACAGGGTAGGTACTGCTTTTTATCATTTATTAGCTTCATTTTTCAGTTAATTTTATAAAAAGTTTCAAGGCTTGAGAAGTCGTGTCCTATAGTTGTTTAAGGCAGTTATATTAAACTCAGAAAAAAATGCATCTCTATGGATCCCATATTGACTTAGAAAGCCACAAATTATCTGTGTTGTACTATATTTTTATTTTCTTAAATATTATGAAAATACATTTTAATTTGATTCCTACCACAGATCAGTTCTGTGGGCCATAAGAAGGCAGCAAGTTTGACAATTATAAAAACTGTAAAATGTCTTTTGTGTAGCCTTGCTTAAATTGGACTGAAGCAAGAAACATCTAGGTGGCTCAGTGGATTGAGAGCCAGACGTAGAGGGAAGAGGTCCTGGCTTCAAATCTGGCATAGTACACTTCCTAGCTATATGAACCTGGGCAAGTAACTTAAAATTTATTCATTGCCTCACTCTTACCACTCTTATGAAGCCTTGCAACCAATACACTGATGAAAGGTAAGGTTTTGTTTTTTGTTTTAGTTTTAATTGGATTGAAGCTAATAACCAAAACAGGAAAGTATACATGAATTTCTATGTTCTTTCTTTCTCCCTCAAAGAATATAGTCAATTTTAATTCTGCCACCTATATCTATATAACATATATGTGTATATATGTATGTGTGTGTGTGTGTGTGTGTGTGTGTGTGTGTACACACAAACTCACTACGCCACTCAATAAATGTCAGGAACTTAACTGATACAAGTAATGAAGGTGAAACTATTTCTTTTTCAGAAGTGGTTGAAAGACACAGAACATAACTTAGAGCCCAAGGACATAGCAGTATTTGTCATTTTCTGTAAGAAATTCAAACTTGGCCAGTGGTTTCTTATATGGATTTTATGTCTCAGTCATGGATGACATACATGATTTCATGTTAGACATCCATTATTATAATGTGTTGGCCTGAAGAGCTTTGCCAGAAAAAAAAAAAAAAAAACAGTGACCATAGGAAAACAGGAAAAATGATGTTAAGGAGGAAGTGGTTTACATTTCCTGTGTCACAGGAGGACAGATTTGCTGAATCAAATTCTCCTTCCATCAGAAAAACCTTCTATAAGTTATAGCAATGAAATGCTCAGTAGAAAGTTGGATAGATAGATACATAGATGATACATAGATACATAGATACATAGATACATAGATATAGACATATCTGGAAAGAGAGAGAAGATAGACAGATACTGTCCTGAAAGAGGGATTACTGGGCAATTGAAAAAGTTAAAGTCCATAACATTCTTAGGGACATGATAAAAAATGTAACCTATAAAATAGTAAAGGCACAAGTATTTTGAAGGGGCTCTGAAAAATTCTTTGGCCTAGAGTGTGTTAATTATTTTTTTAACAAGTTTATAAGAACATTTTTATGTAATTGGTTTCCTTTGTAGTACTATGGTATTATCTAATACTTCTTTTTGGGATTTTAAACACCTTCTTCTGAGGTCATAAACTTGATTAGGTAGCAAAGGGTACCACCAGTACCCTCCACCACCACCGCACACACACACACACACACACACACACACACACACACACACACACAACCCCTGTAGGGCCTAGTGGATGCATATTGGATAAAATGAAACTTCTCCTCTTTAGATGGCTTATCTGTAGTCATATCCCTAGTAAATATTACCATCAGGATTCTAACCAGGCATTTTAGAGCTAAACTCAAGGTCCTTGGAAAACACAATGGATATCTTCAAGTAGTTTAGGTGCAAAAAAGTAGAAGGCATGGCATAGTTGTTATGCTTACCTAAATAAGTGGATGATATAAGAAACTTTTAGTAATTTTTTTCTAATTTCTGAAAAATTAAAGCTATACGAAAATGGCATCCCAAAAAACTTTTCTCATTCCCTAGACTTGTTTATGAAAAGCAGGGGTGAAAAACATGTGGCTGAGATAAACTATGAAAAAAAACAGATGTGATAAAATCAGAATCATAATAATGAAGTCCCTGTGAAGAAAAGGACCAATATGTGTGTTCAGGAAACTGATCAAGGCCTAGTATGGAGAAATAATATAATAGTGATAAAACACTGTACCCAGAATTAATTAACTAAAAAACCCATTGCTTTCCCTGAAGATAATTTTATTTTTCAAAAAGACATAGAGTATCCTGGCATTCCAGGCTATTTGTCTTATTAACTAAAAAGAAGAAATTCCAACATTGGAAATAATGGGATCCTGGTAAATAAGTCAAACTGTTATCATAACATATGTTATAGAGGAGAGGAAATCCACAGTCCACCAGGTACCTTGATTTGAATTGAGAGAGATTTCAGAGGATTCTAAGTGAAAATAACTAAAAGTCAATTACTTAAAATTATCCAGAGAAAATTAGTAAAAGATCAAAAGGCAACTCTTATGAAAGAACTTCTGAAGACACAAACAGAAGTATTCCCAAAAATAAGAGGATGTTGTATAAAGAGGCCTAACTTAGATTACGAAATGCATGAATTAGAAAGGAGAAAAAAGTAGATAAAAATGGATGCACATGAAAGTATGATATAGTCATAAACAGTATCAGAAATTCTAAAGTTCAGAATGAACTCAGACTAAAGAGGATGTTAATAGAGATGAAAACAATATTCTGGTTCATTTTAAGATCTGTTAGAGAAAAGAAAGTGATCAAATAAAGGATCCCACCACTGCTTGACTTAGACAGCATTATCTTAATTGATAATGGATTAAAAAACATACCTACAAATTTTTCTATACTGCTTATTCTTTCTGTGGCTAGGCAAATAATCTTTTTACATGAAGAGAAACAAAATGTGTGATTATTTCAAAGTTTTTTGGTTCTTTCCCTAGGTATCTCTAACTATAATATGATATAGTCTCCAGAGTGACAACTTTGTTTCCTCATTGCCCATTCTAATTCCTTCAATTTCTTTTTCTTGTTTTATTATTATAGTAAATGTTTTAATGCATAATTGAATAACTATGATAATGGATTTCTTGCTTCACTCCTGATCTTACTGAGAAGACCTCCAATTTGTCCCTAGTATGTAATATATATATATATATATATATACATACATATATATACATACATATATATGTATGTATATATATATATATATTGCTAGCTGTTTGTTTTAGATAGATACTACTGATCATTTTTTTAAAAAAAGATTTCATTGATTTCTATGCTATCCAGTGTATTTACAAGGAATGGGTATTGTATTTTGTCAAAGACTTTTTCTGCATCTTTTGACATAATCATAGAATTTTTGTTATTTTATTTGTAGATATGGCCAATTATACTTAGATTTTTCCAATATTGAACCATCCCTGCATTCTTGTTATAAATCTCCTCTGGTTATAATATATGGTTTTTGTGACAAATCGCTGTGATCTCCTAACAGATATTTTATGGATTTTTTTTTTTGCATCAATACTTATTAGAGAAAATAGTCTAGAGTTTGCTTTCTCTATTTTTGTTCTCCCTAATTCAGATATCAAAAACATTTTTAAGGAATTTGGTAGAATTCTTTGCCTATTTTCATAAGTAATTATATAGTATTGATATTAATTGCTCCTTAAATGTGTATCAGAGTTCACCTATAAATCTAAGTGGTCCTGAGAATTTTTCCTCAGGCAACTCATAAATGACTTGTTGATATTATTTATTAAAATAAGTTATTGTGTGTTTTATTTCCTCTTCTGTTAGGGCAATTTATATTTTTGTAAAGATTCATGCAAATCATTTAGATTCTCAGATTAACGTGTATATTGGGCAAAATAACTCCTAACAATTATTTTTAATTTCAGCCTCATTAGTAGTACAATAATGTTTTTCATTTAAATAATAGTATTTTGGTTTTCTTCCTTTTTGAAAATCAAATTAACTAATTGTTACTTTTTTAAAAGTTTTTTTTATAAAACCAGTTCCTGTTTTTATTCATCAAATTTTTGTTTTACTTCCAATTTTATTAATATCTCCTTTGATTCTGAGGGTTTCCATTTTAATTGGGCATTCAAAATTCATTACATATCAAGTACTTTTTCAGTTCCTTGCCAAATCATTAATCTTTTCTTTCTCTCTTTTAGTGATGTACACATTTAAAAATACAAAATTTCCCCTATGTAGTGCTTTGACTGACACCCACATATTTTGGAAAGTTGTTTCATTGTTTTCAGTCTCTTTAATTAAATTATCTATTGTTTTCTATGATTTATTTTTTGGACCATTCATTCTTTAGAATAAGATTATCTGATTTCCAATCAATTTTTAATTAATGCTTCTACAGATCTTTATTAAATGCAATTTTAATTGAATTATAGTCTAAAAGGATACATTTAATATTTCTATTTTCTTCATTCAATTTTTCTAAATGTGCCATATATACCTAAGAAAAAAGTATTGTCCTTTTTAATATGATTAAATTAAATTTGTCTTCAAAGGAGTTATTTTTATTAGCAAAGTTTTGTACCTCTTTTTCATTTTCACCAATTCTGATGCTTAAGATATTATTTTCTTTAAGGTTTACATGTGTGTGTCTGTGTGTGTATGTGCATGCCTTTTTTTCAATTTGTTATTTTTCTTTTATAAATTTCTTGCAACTCTCTCATTTCTTTTCCCAGTTTTTCTTCTACAACTTTAATTTGTAAAAATCATTTCTTAGTTTTTTCAGAAATCAGTTCATCTTTATTTCTCTTGATGGCTTTATTTGTTTTGAATGTTTTGACATCATTATCTTCTTTTGAGTTTGTTTTGAATTTCCTAGCAACATAGTTTTCTTTTTTCTTTAAGTTGGATTATTGTTGTTTGCTCATTTTTCCTATTTTTTTACCTTGAACTTCATGTTAAATTGGTTCTGTTCTAAGTTTGGTGTGGTGGGGTACTATGGCAAGCCTTGGACTTTTTCATGCTGCTGTTTTTAGCTATTTATAGATACATTCAAAAGTTTTGGTGCTTCCAAAGTGATATGATCTGGAGAGAGGTGTCATCTCTACTCTCTTGGTTTTTGCTCCCATCATTATACCAGAAGGTAATCTGATCCTTTTGCAGACCCAAACACTATAGTTCCTCATGGCCACTATATCTTTGGAACTGAAAGTGATACTGATCCTCAGATCCCGTATTCCTATATGACTTTAATTATTCCTTTCCACCCTGGAACCTGGAAGGAGGTATGGGTAATGGAGTTGCCAATAGTGCCAGGCCATATACCCATGTTAGCACAGGGGTCCCTGTAATGTATTTCTCATGAATTGCAGATTGCATAACTGTCTCTGGGCTGAGAGGTCCCTTTTGCTGCTGCTATCATCACCTCTAGGACCCAAAGCTAGTGTTGCCTCCATGTGTGGACTAGGTCCCAACCCAGTGTCATAGACCTCTCCTTTCATTCTTCAAGTTGTCTTGGTATGGAAAAAATTCCTATCCCTGAACATTTTTTAACTCCAAAATTCCAGAATTCAATTTAAGGCACAATTTTAAAGTTGTTTAGAGAGTAATATTAGGAGGACTCAACTATAATACTTCCTCTACTCTGCCATCTTCTCTCCACCTCAAGAAGAAGGGATAGGTGATTATTTTCTTTTTTAATTATTGATTCTCTTATGAAGTATGAACATATGTGAATCCACAAATAGCCATTAATCTTAAGAATTTTGCAAGGGAGGGCATTCAGCAGGGGCTGATAATCAAGTATTTTAAGCTAGTGATTTATCAAGGGTTATATCTCATTATTTTTGGAAAGAAAATCATACTTTTTAACACAATAAATTATCTTTTGAAAATCTCCAGACATTATACTCAAACTATGTTCTCTCTAATGATATTTTCTACACCATTTAGTATGTCTTAATATCATTTCTCTTTTTTTTCTGAAAGAAAACTGTATATGGTCATTTGCCCATGGTGCTATATTTAACTAGATCTCATCTCTGTCTCTTTCAGAGTTATAGTCTCAAGACACTGCTAACATGGGCAAAATATGGGAATGGCCTAAATCTTTCAAATTTTTGACTATGAGCCAAGATAGAGTAGAATAAATATTGACTTTATATCTAAAAGATAAGTGTTTCTTAAAGTCCTGAACAAAGGGGAATCCTGAGTCTCATTATTAAGCAGGTTTTAATATCAGAAGGTTTTCAGAAAGAAATAGAAATATGGGAGATGATTAAATGATGGAAAAGAAATAGTTAAAGGAATCAGGGCTTTCCAGACATACAGATCATCTAGGCCAATCCTTAGCCACAATTGATGTGGTAGCAGGCAAAATTTGAAAGACTCTAATGCTGTGTTGGTAAAGTCATGGCATATGTGCCCCAGCAGCAAGGAGGGGGATGCTCCATTC